>NW_028277813.1:0-300000 GCF_059751315.1 Micrasema longulum | reverse complement strand
ATAAGTATTGAGATACTTACAATATAATTTTTTCAATTAAAATCTATAAAATGTATTCATAAGTTGGCCACTGATATTATTGTAGACAAAGAACTAAAACTGGAAAAAAATTGTAATAAACATTTACATAATACAAGAATATCAGAACAAAACCACAAACAATATGCCAAAACAAGACAAGGACAATCAAGATTAATAAATCAGGGACTGAAATTATACAATAAAAAACTAAACAAAAGACTCTAAAAAGACAAACTTTTCAAAGGGCGTTAAAAATATAATTATCAACAATAGAGTATTAATGAAAAATTATGTATTATTTTTGTAAAATGAATTTAATAATTCGTAAGGGTTAATAAATAATAAAAAAATTAAATTTTTAAAAATGTGTGCCAATTTTAATGATTTATTTATTTGTTTATAATATTGTAGTCTGTATTACTTTATAGGTCGTTTTAACCATTACGTTATGCAGACTGTAAAAAATATAAGGTAGAATAACATTACGAACGACAAGTGAATACCCAGGTAGCAACCAAGCGTGGTACAAACTTGATTTAAGATTGATTATAGGTTGATACGTCAAATTTGACGTGACGAGTTTCCGTCAAAAATTTCTGGAATCTTGTTATGTCAAGGATGGTATAGAAAGCAGATAGTTGCTACACTGCCGATACGTACTCATATACAATATTTACACACAAAGATTCAAACGTGTCATTTCGCTGGTATCCTTTAAATGAGGATTGTCAGACCTGTCCCTCGTACGTGATGGCCTTGACCCGCTGTAGCTCGCTGGGCATCTCTACCACCACGGTGTGGCCCTCCGGGAAGATGACGTCATCTTCCTCGCAGGGCAAACGCTCCAGGTGGGGCACCGCCGGTCCGCCCTCCCCCGGGAGCCCCCCGTCGCTACGCCAACTTTGTGGGCTCTCCCAACTGCAGAAAAGATACAACTACCAATATTCATAATTGTTTTTGAGACGGACTGTGGTCCCTCAATGATATCGCGGACCTTAAATCAAAGGTCTGATCTTTGAAACCCGCTCTTCCACAATTAACACGCTTAGTTGCAACAAGAAAATGTAAAAAAAACACATTTTCGCATCAATATAATACCTTGACGACCTAATTGGAAATCGAGCGCAAGAACTCATGAAAGGGTATCAAACGTCTACCAAGAAGATGGGCAATTAGAAAAAACTAATTTGTTTCGGTAAAACAATGTTTGTCAACCATTTTGAAATCGCAACCCCTTACGAGTAAAAAAAAGATATAGCGACCTCCCCTTCCCCCAGGACCATTTAACCAGTCACGATTATCTGGTTTTTTGTTTTTAAAAATAAATATAAATAAAATTTGTAACTTAAATCAGTATTTAATTTGAATACTAATATATACACATTACTGGTTTAATGATATTTCTGAATTACTAAGTACTATGTTGTATAATTTACACTTGCGTAATATTATACTTAAAATTTCATTAATGACAATATAGGAATCTCAATATATTTTTTGTATAATTTTCTATTTGGATTACGGCGAATTTATAAAATAATTACGGATTATTTTTTAGTATTTAAACGAGTTTTTTAGTATGTAAAATCTACAAAATACTACGTAAATTAAATATTTTAACAATCATTTTAACCAACTAGGGTAGTAATTTAAGACCAATACAAAATCGAATTCTTACGCTTGAAGGATCTTGTCGGTGAAGTGGATGTCCTCCCCAGGACAGTTTGGTGCGGGCCTCCGCCCCCGGAACTGGAGCGCCCCTTTCCGGGGCATCAGTAGGGCCCCATCCCACGGGAGCACTAGTGCCCCCAGCTGGAGGGGGCCCTCCGGTAACTTCACCTTAAATATTAATTATTTTTTTGTATCAAATATTTTTTTTAAAGTCACCATGTAAACAAAAGATGGCAGCTTTCTGCGCTATTACTGATACGGTAACCATATACATCATCATTTTCGCATCCGCACCCTGTGGTGTATAAAGCACTGCATGGGAACACCACGTGCAGCGTATATAGATCATCTGTTATACGAAGATAAGGTGATCAGTTTTACGCTTTAGGTGCTAGTCCAGGAACAATGAAATACTGCGGTTTAAACAACCGTTAAAATAAATATTTCACGTCCACCCTGCCAGAAATCGAACTCAGGACCTCAAGAACAATAAACAAACGCTAGACAACGAGGTGGACTTATCCCCACTCGATTTCCTTATTCAAGATTTTTGCCCGAGAGCAGCCATCGAGTCGAAAACGCTAGTCCAGGGTTCAGGTTCTATTTCACACACAGAACTGTATTATTCATCCACCTGGACACGTAAAGTGTCTGATTATAACTACGTAAAAACGGCTTAATTTATAAAATAAATGATAGGATGTAGCGTTGACCACCATTCGAAACATACTTGAAACTTCAAATCTTTTGGATAGACTATGCGATCTGCTGAACATGGGGCGCGTTTCGGTGTCCAGTTGTCTGCAGCATCAAAGTTCAGGTTCTGCTGCCACACCTTCACCCTGCCCACCTGGTGGGATCCTCCCATACAGGACAGCAACAACATCAACGCCAACGTGGACATGCCAATAGATTCACTGAAGGAACTATAGTAACAAGACGCGAGGGTTCCTAACGATTTTAATATTGCTGAATGCTACTGTTGACCACTTAATCCGAACTAATGTTGAACACTGTTTTTTCGTTCAATTAATCGATAATATTCCGCATTTAATAATTATCGATCTCAATTATTACATTTTCAGGAAAACAGATGTCCATGGGCGGTAATAGTGAACATGATACGATAAATATCAGATATGTTAAACATTTTGTATTGGGTCACGTTTTGAATGTTTTATCATTATCACGTTTTTATAAAAATCTAATTTAAATTATTCAATAAAAAAAATTAATTCATTATAAAACAGCTCTGATTGTGAAATACAACCGAAACCCTTGGCTGCCATACTGAACGCTCTCGCGACGTGGTGAATGCGTATTTACGTATTAAATACGCGCTATAAAAGCGTTGTCTACAACCGCGAGAGGGTTCAGAATAGCAGCCTTGGACAAGTATTTTCGTCTTGACTACTACTCTGTCTCCAGGCGGATGAAGAAAACAGTTCTGTGAGAGAAACAGAACCCTAAATGAGTGTTTCTCGGTGGCTGCCGATGGTAAAAATCCTGAATAAGGATATCTAGGATCTAATAAGTAGTTATCGTTTACCTGTGATGTTTCAAAGTAGCTCGTTTTATTAAAACCATTTTTATTCGTGTTTTCAGACATTTTGGAGAAACTTTGCCGTACAATCGAATGCTCTAATTTTTACCACGCGTAAGAAAACATTGATTGTATCTAATTTCCTTTAGCACTGAGCTTTTTCATTTTCGACCTGCAGTTCACACGGGCCGTCAGTTGCAGGTACATTATTTTATTCTATCGGATTTGGCGCATAAATATTCATCGTCGCATAGTCGCATCGTCATGTCTAAAGCCCAGATTTAATACTGGTACAAAAGAGGATAAACATAACTAATTTTAACAATGTTTTGAGTTTGTCCAATTTTTTGTAGACAAGGACTGGGTTCAACCCCCTAGGGAGCTGTTAATATCAATATATTACAACAGACATAAATAACATTTTACAGAAGGGAATATGCAGGACTTGCTCGACATTGTGCTTTTACAATATAATGCTTCATAGTCCCTGGAATGGCACCTGAAGCGTAAGACTGATCCTCTTTCTCTCGTGTACCGATGCAGTACCCTATGCTCCATTAGGCGGGAATGGTGATGAACATTATGAGATCCATTTTGATTACGGGTGTAAGGAATTTATTGTATTATTTAATATTTAATTGATTAGAAAAGTTGTTTAATTTACAATCAAAATAATTCCGATTTTGTTAACAAGTCTGATCATTTTGGCCCTCAGAATTAATCTTGACCGAGGAAAGGAGAAGCTCTACTACTGCTTACTGACTATTTTAAAGATGCATATTAAATCTGCACCAAATTGGCATTTCGATAGACTGAATGTTGTGATATCGTATGATAGTTATGGCTGTCTCTTTTTCTTGTAAATTTATACTTAACAGATTCGATGTATAAAGAAAATGCAATAAATAAATCAGGGAAATCAAAACTTTGGTCTCAAGAACACGGATAGTATAATATCGTTAGAGCTAATCATTTAATAAAAATCCCCGCAGATTATTTCCGATCCGAATTATTTAAAAACGTCTTTGATAATCTAAACGACAATAAACTGTTTAAGTTAAGCGCTGAATTTATATTCCTCCCACACAGTGTCCAGCGTCCAGTGTTCGAGTATTATTATTATAGATAATAGTATTCCTGGACTGTCCGCTCTTCCTATTGATCCTTCAGTCCTTCTGCGCTCGAGGATAGAACAGGACCTCGCTGGAGTGTTCTCTAAACGATTCTCTAAATCCTCGTCTCGAACATTAGTCGAAGGTCAATCACTTTAGAAATAAGTCCGCATGTTGATGGGTGGTATTGAAGTCTAGCGATTTTGGATCCCCGCAAGATGGAGTCGCGGTTGCTCGCTGTCCTGGCGGTTCTCGTCCTGATCTTCCATCGCGGAAAGGCGGCCCTGAATGATAGCAAACCAGGTATCGATTCAATTAAATGTATTTTTTAAATCAACTTGTTTACTTAGCCTGCCTCTGGTTCTTACAAAATAAACTTTAATATTTATGTTCACACCGCAATCAATAGGCCGAGGGGCCTAATTTACAGTAAAAAATTACAGCGTACGACTCGAGGAAAAATCGCATTTAATTATTTTGATCTCTCCGGTAATCGAAACCGGAACCATCGGTGTATGAGACAAGCATCTTACACCGCGGAGATATTACTTTACAATTTATTGAAAAATCCTAAAAAACAAATACTTACTTATGCAACATCATCATTTCCTTTCCGCACCTAATGGTGCATAGGGCGCTGCATTGGTACACCAATCGCAGCGTATCTCGATCATTTTTGTTACATTATTGTATATATGCATGTATGTGTGTGTATGGGTGTGTATGTTTGTGTGTATGTGTATAAATGTTTATCTTTATAAATGCACCCTTGTGCACACGTGTGTGTGTATGTATATGGAGATATTTCTATTTTTTTTATTTAATATAATATAAAGTTACAACATGTAAACAAAAAGAAATACATAATAAAGCAAAAGTACAGAAACAAAAAACGAAGGTCAACTAATATAGCCATTCAAACTAACATGATTTACTATTCATATTTAGAGCATCAACTTTGTGGTCGAACATTTTACTAAATGTTATTAAATATTTGTATAAAACCACTTACCGACTTTTCTATGTCTACCGGTTTCGAGACGTACCCGTCTCTCGGTGAAGGTGTGTAGTGGGTTTTGCATGTTGGTTTAATTGGTATTCTGACGACGAGACGGGTACGTCTTGAAACCGGTAGACATAGAAAAGTCGGTAAGTGGTTATATGCAAATATTTAATAATATTTAGTAGCATTATTTACTTTTTCAACTACATACATACGCCGAACTATATACAATTTAAACTGGTCGGATCTGAATCTTTGAAAAATCAAAGGAGCTCGGTTTTAAATTTACGATTTTATTTCAGTTTTATGAAATATTTTAACTCATATGATTTACCCAAATATTTTTATCTCGAGGGCAATTTCGACAATTACCCAAATCCAAAAAGATGAAATCGAATTCTGAACATTATTTCTTTGTTTAGAGAAAATAATATGCTTACTATCATGATAATTTTGCCTTAGTGCACTGCACTAGTAGACCAAACGCGGCGAATCTGCGCAGCCATTTTTTTTTATTCTTGCATATTTAATTTGCGTAATGTTAAGTAGGTATTTACGTTTTCGAAGAAGCTCATTATTTTAATTTCATAAAAAATATTTATTTTAACACTTTAAATACATATACAATTTATATACACATAAGGGCGGGCATATTGCCTTAAGGCAATTTCTTCCTACCTACCCAAACCGTTCAGTTTGAGAAAATTACAAGTGCATGGACATATTGAATCTTACGATTTTATTCAAAATGGGAGAGGGGATGGGAAGGAAAGAAGAAGGATAAAGGAACAACTTAAATATTTAGATAGTGACATAGATTATAAAGAAGTGGCGTCTCTAACATTAGTGGGTAGATTATTCCACATACGAGCAGCTACTACTGCGAAAGAGGAGGCAAGAAAATTAGAGGGATGAAAGGGTATTAAAGGGGTTCTCTCGTTACTAGAACGAAAAGATAGTCCGTGTTGTAATTGAGGTTTCTCAGATAAACAGGTGAAGTGGGATTATTTAAATTATTGTGAATAAAGTTATAGAATGTGAATGTTTCTTCTATGCCTGATACTGAGCCAGTGTAGTCGCGTGCGATATTCGGTTTTGTGGTCGAAAATTAACTCTTGAGTAAATTAATTTTACAATAGTTTTATTATTTTACCTTTTCAGTTTCTTGTAGATTGATAGATAAAAAAAACTTGGTAAAAATATCCGTTATTTGGTAAACTTAACGCGGTCTTTGTGATACGTAGGTAAGTGCTGCCTGTGTCTGAAAGGCCGTGAAAATCTACGATCGACAACCCGTCGGTGTTGTCCAAGTGCAAAGTAAAATGGATTGTCTCATTCGTTCAAACCAATATTGAATCAACTGCTCCACAATTGTATGGTTTATGTTAGGTTTTCGTTCTCTCATTGTGCGTTTTGTAATATAAACAATATAGATGTACATAAATTAATTATAAACAAAAATACCTAGTGTTTAAAACTGACTGAAAATTTTGCTAATTATTTATATTTATTAAGTTAGTCTTTTTTGTTTATTCTCAAATGTAAATTATTTTTTTAAAAAGTATACCGTTAAGTTTCCTCGGCACGGGTAACCCCAGTGAGGTCACATTATGTTCATTATTAAGTATAGTTTGTAATAGAAAAAATATGAATAAATAAATATACGTAGTTTTAGCAAAAAAATGATTGGAACAGAAACTCAGAACCTATTTGTCACGTGTTCAAAATAGGAATCTGTCAAACCAAAATTCTAGTTACTATCGTAAAAGTGTGTCAATTTAACAAGCTGCTAACTGCTACACATGTCAGAGACCTAAATTGAAGCTTGGATATATCCCACCTTAAGGACAAAAACGATTTAACTAAAAAAAGCTTAAAATGAATTAAGATCATAAAACGTCTTCAATTAACATTATCCATCTTTCTGCATTTAAAAAACCGCAACATTCGGGTGGGAATAGGACAAAACCGTTATATCGATCTCTTCATTCCGTGTCAGTACGACGTAATTAGTGTTGCGTTTACATTGCTGTGTGAAGGACGCAACGCAGAAAAACATATAGTGACCGAAAGCTGGTTGAGTCGAATTTATTCAGATACAAATGGCATGTTTACCTAATTTTTTAAATATTCAAACGACCAATTTAGCTTTGTGATTGTTTCGTTCCGACTTACCGATAATCTTATGACTTATTTAAGTTAATGTCATTTTATTATTTAAATTATCGAAAATCTTAATGACTTATTTACGTTTACGTCATTTCGTGAATAAACAAAAACATGTATTTGGTGACCTGATCTGAACTAATAAACATTATGTCATTATCTTATTTATTATAGTGCTTTTGTTTGTTTTTTTTTCAATCTAATAAAGACTCATTGAATAAATGTCTCGTTTAAACTTTGAATAATTTATTTTTATTGCGCTTCTTTTTTCATAGATTCATAGCTGAAAGCCTTCGCTATAATTTTTAACTCAAAATTTGGTGCTTACTTCGAAAAATACGGAACAATCGACGAAAGAATACGAAGGTGTCACAATTTACATTCTTCTTTTGCAATTTCCCTACAAGTTGATTTTTTTGTTGAGTCGTTTTCGTCCTAAGGGTGCGATATATTTCATATATCTTACTAACGAAGGTACCACTACTTGCTTAATTACAGTTACGACAAGTAAATAAATTGACAACTCTTTGAAAACAATATTTACACACACTCACGCACACTTCGTGCTTGGCTAACAAGCTTCCTCACTTTAGCCCAAAACACCTCTCGGGTTCGGTTCCCGAAAAGGTGATATCGAAAATACTTAACTACCAGTGCGAACGGTGAGTTTTTAGATTGGTTAGCTGCGAATAGTCGCTTGTAAGGACGATTTGCCTCTGGTATCTACTATCTATCTAAATACATCATTTTGGCTATAAACGTTTTTTTTTTTATTTACAAAAAACGCTACAGTGAGTAAGTTCAGCGGTTTTTTTATATATTTTATTATTTATTAATTGACTATCAAACTAATTCATTCTAAAAAAATAGTTTTATGCATAGTATTATTATCGCTACGATTTTTTTTTTGTAATTTTGAAATTACTCCGCATGTGACGTCATGAGTTGTCGTCGTTGAGTTGCGCTGCCGTTCAAAAGTAGAACCCCGCTTCTATAATACACTAAACTTCTGTGTATATTCTCACGTGTAAAAATAATATACGAAGGGGGACCCAAAAAAAACGGAAATTTCGTCATAACTTCTTTATTTTTTTATATTTTTACACCAAATTACGATCACCTTCAAAGTATTCTCCCTTGCAAATGATCCTTCCATTGTTCAAAACATGTTTTAAATTCACTTATCGGGATGTTCTTTAGGCCTTCCAGCGATTTTTGTTTTACCTCCTCCACAGTGGCAAAACGCATTCTTCTCGTGTCCTTTTTGAGTCTGAGGAACAAAAAGAAATCACGGGGGGCTAGATCCGGTGAGTAGAGGGGGTGAACAATTGGTGACATGCCGTTTTTGGTCAAAAACAGCTTTGCAGATCGGGGCAGATCTTTGACGCACAAGCGACTGGTTCTTCCATCGTGACAACGCCCGGCCCACGCCGCTTTCTCTTAGTGTAGTGCCGCGGACTTACTTATTTTTTACGTAACAAAAAAATGTTTTCTAACACCATCACTACATAGTACCTACGCCATTCATATCGCGAAATAAATGCACATGGAATTTATTTTTACATTTCGTAATTACGTATTTATTTATACTGTAAAATAATATTGTATTTAGTGAGAGAAGGAAAGAGAGGGTCCACTTCCGTCCTGGAGATAACCACGTATCGCCATTTAATCATCATAATAATATTATTATACATCTGTCCCATTCTGCTTTAATTATAATTACACGAGTAATCAAAATACGGGATGTTCATCAAAACGAACCACTAATCTTGTGAAATAATACAATATAAAATGTATATTTAAAACACTAACTTTATGGTTATTCATTCTAATAAAGTAAATACAAAACATCTTTGTTTTCAGCCACTTATTTTTATTTTATGTTTAGATTTCATATTTAGTAAACACTTTTAAAATAAAATAGAATAAGACTCATTAGTTATACCTTGATAAAGAAGCTTGTGTAGCTTTGAACGTGGTTAAAAACAAAGTTGTTTTATATTTGTGTTTTTATAATAATATATAGTAATATGTCAAAGCAGTGCTTTATTATTAAGTTGTTTTTTGTTTACTTTTTATAGTGGGCACTTGACTAACTTACTGAACCTTTTTTATTTAAATAATTTTTATTATTTCTGTTTTTATTAATTAAAAACATTAAACTTGCATTGGTTAGTTACAGACACAGTTTATAGTGACACAACCGGGAACGACATTCTTAGGTTTCTAGAATTCCATTTGTCCATGCGCTTTGTAGCAGCAAGACGTTTTTTAATCTAGCTTACGTGTGTAACTGTCATCATTCATCAAATTAATTCATAATTAGGGTCTAGAATGCGTAAGTTCAGGGGTTTTCAATTGTTTTTATTTGTTAACAAATTTTCAAATTAAGCCAATTTAAAAAAAAAAATATTTTTATGTATCGCATTATTAGCGCTATGATTTTTTAAAGTTTCTTGATTTTGAAATTACTCCGTCTGTGACGTTACAAGTTCTCTTCGGTAAGTTATTCTGATTGGCGAGTTGGCTTCCCGGTAACCGGAAATCTATCACAACACTCAATCACCGGTTGTTGATTGAACTAGTGACGTCGTTCGAAGTAGTTCATTTTGATATAAGTATTTCTACATACATTTTCGAAAAACTTCGACGTACAATTACATGCCCTTATTTTTATCGCACCCAACAAAACTATTTTTATATCAAATATCCCGTATCACTGAACATCCTTATTCCAACCGTCCGTGCGCTCTGTAGCTGCAAGAGGTGTTGGCAGTAGCGGCGTTTGGGTAGGGCGCGGTTGGGCGACCGCCCAGGGCGCCAGATATATGGGGCGCTGCAGGCGCCCCATTTTATCCTCTCGCTCATCGAGCGAGTTCAACTTACTCGTAAATTTCCTAAATCTAGCGACAAACTCGTTAGAGTGGCCCACGATGAGCCAATAACTTCTCCAAAACAGAAATTCGAAGTTTAATTTTTCTATAGCCTTTTGGAAACTACCTACCTTAATTTCACTCAATGCAAAATTTCAAAAGTTAAATGAGTACTCGAAATCTTCGTCTTTTCTGTTCAATATAAAAAAGATTCCGGAAAAACCAGACCTTGAAAAACTCTGTGGTAATTTCCAATTGAAATTAACAGTAGATTCTGAATCCAATATAGATTGTTGTATGTTGTGTGATGAACTCATAAGTCTGAAATCATTTTTGCCTGATCAGAATGTGGTTAATCCTGTCATTGTTTTGAATTTTATCAAAGGTCGTAACTTACAAGAACTGTATGGATAGCGTTGCGAATATTGATCACCTGTAACTGTTGGTAATGGGGAAAAGAGACTTTTGTTTTTTTTCTTAAACTGATAAAAACTTATCTACGATCGACAATATCTCAATCTAGATTGACAAACTTGGCATTTTTATCAATCGAAAACGAAATTTCGGAAGACGTATTTAAATAAAAGAGTTCGTTGATAGAAAGACTAGAATAGTTCAATATTATTAGTATTTTTTTAAGAAATGGTTATTTCATTATAAATCTTGCCTTTTTTCGTATTGGTTTAAACGGGTGGAAGATAGGGGGTGCCGTAGAAATCCCGCCCAGGGTGCTGGTGGTGCTAAAACCGGCCCTGGGTGTTGGGATACTTATTGTACAACGCCCTTGAGTTTTGTTTTGTACAACGCCCTCGTACTTTTTGTACAATGCCCTTGAGAAGACGTGAATAGTGGAGATCATAAAATAAAATGACATCGGGTTGTGGTCCCGTGGCCTGGCTAGTGTTGTGGATCCCGGATCAAAGGTCCGAAGTTTAAACCCCAGTCCACCCTAACTCGATTTCCATTTTCTCATACAGTTATCTCGTTGAAAACGACCTCTAAAATTAAAATATTTGGGTCAATTATAAGAACAAAAAATATTTATTTAAAAATAAAAAAAAAAAATCTTGCCAACATTTTTAAGTGCTAAAAATATTTCATAATTAACACGATAGTAGTATTTTTGTAAGCGTTAATAAAATTAAAGGTATACGAAAATCAAAAAATAAACATGAATTAAATATACGACAGTTCGAAAATGTATCATCTAGATTGCCGTCTTCATATTAATTTTTTTTTTATCAATATTCCTACAGAGATGAGGTAGATTTTTTTCAAATTCAGGATTATCGATATTCGAGCGTTTACAGGGCTTATGACCTGTCATTGGCTGGGTTGAGTGGCCACTTTACGTTTTAACAACATTCCCCATTCCGCTTATTAGCGAATATCGATACTGGTATCATTTTGATTCTTGTATATATCTTATTAAATGAGAAAGCATTCACTAGCGTGTTGGAGCACCATCTATGTATTGATATTGAAGTTAAGTATTTTTAATTAGCATATTACTTTATTTTATGTATTTAAGACTCTTCCGAGTTAAATTAAGTACTAGTAATCGCCTGCAGAAGATTCTGCAATTTATTTATACTTATATTTTGACCAGATCTTATTACACAACATTATTTTTTTGGTATGTGTATTTCTAATAATAATCCTGAATTTGAAAAAATTCTACCTCATCTCTGTAGGAATATTGATAAAAAAATATATACCTACTCCCCCTCGGGAGAAATCCAGATTTGTGTATGTACAAAAATACACATACCAAAAAAATAATGTTCATATTAAATGTTTAATAATGTTAAATAAATGGAGGCCTCCGTGGTGTAGCGGTGAAGACGCTTGACTCACGCACGGAAGTTTCTGGGTTGGATTCCCGGTGAGAACACATATATTGAATGTGATTTTTCTCAAGTCAGGGTGTTATGTGCTGTAATTCATCACTGTTATTGAGTCTTTTGGCCTGTTGTGGTAAATATAAATGTATATATATTTATATATATATATATATATATATATGTATATATATATACAATTATATTTACAATTCAAACTTGAATACAATGACTAACGACCGTGTATCGGACGCTAATTAAAAAGATAATATTTACTTTAATTTTACCTTGTGCTCAAAATAAAATCATACCAAGAAATTTCGAAAGGAAGTCAATCTCAATATATTTTATGTTGTAGCCACAAATTGTACCACACTCATATTTTAATAATAATATGACACAGTAAATCCACCACCGGCCTGTGTCTGCAGTGGCTTTGAAAAGCGTGTTTTTCAGCGGAGCTTTTCAGTTTTTTTCAGATTTTTTTATTTTAAATTGCTGCTTTCATCTTGTCAACTACAGATGCAGGCACTGTTATTTCATTCACTGCCATTCTCGTATTTGAATTATTTCGTATTGTATTTTATGTTTATGTTAATTTTATTTTATGTAACCCTCTTCAGTAGTTTTCTAAAGCCAAACAAAACGTCCAAACGGAAGCGTACATTTTCAGCTAACATATTTAACATTTGTTCATGGATTAGCCACTGATGTAATTTTAGACAAATAACTTAGACTTTAAAAAAATATAAACACCGACATCTTCTTCTTCTTCAGTTTTATTCTCTCCACTGCTGGATTAATGGCTCTTCCAAACGTCTCCATTCCTTCCTGTCACCCGCTTTCATCGTCCATGTTTACCGGCAATAGAGGCGATGTCATCGATCTATCTTTTCTGTGGCCTTCCAATACTTCTTTTGTTTGCCTAGTCTCCACTTTTTTATTCTGGGTGTCACCTGCCATCATTTTGCCTCGCGAAGTGTCCTGCACACCGTTATTTCAATTTTTCTACACGACTTCGGTTAGGTGACTTATTTCTTCATTTCTTATTATGTCTCTTAGACATACACCGAGCATCTGTCTTTCCATGGATCGTTGCGTGCATTTTGATTTCTGGCTACTTTTTTGTGTTACATACATAGTTTTTAGTACCTATGTTTTCACCGGCAATATGCACGATTCATATACTTGTCTTTTTGAGCATATAGGAACTTCTTTATTTTCAAAATTATATTTTAATTTGCCGAAAGCAGCCCAACTGAGCCCGCTTCTTCTTGGTAATTCCGTTGTCTGATTATCTTTACCGAGTTTGACTTTGTATCCTAGATATATGTATTCATCAACCACTTCGATTTTATTATCTAATGAAAATGTCTCTCCCTGTTGGACTCATAATCTTTGTTTTATGAATATTAATTTCCAAACCAACCTTTTTCGAAGCCTCATGTAGTTCCATAATCATTTCGCCTAGTTCATCCATGTATGACCACTATGACCACATATGTCATCTGTGAATCTGAGGTGACTCAAGTATATGCCATCGATCTTTATATCATTATTTTCCCAATTTAGGGTTTTAAATACATCCTCTAAGGCTAGCGTAAAGAACTTTGGCGATATTGTGTCCCCATGTCTGACGCCTTTCTCTATTTTGATGTTATCAGTTTTTGCGTCCTCATCAATCCTCACATCCACACAGACATAATACGAGAGTATCAGAACAAAACCACATATAGCATTCTAAAACAAGACTAGGACAGGGACTGAAATTATGCAATATACTACAAGACCAAACTGCAATAGACTAAAGACACAGACAACAAGATGTTTGAAATATTATCGTTGAATTAAAACAGAAAGATAAATTATTTTGCTAAATTAAAGTAGTAATCCGTGAGGGTTTTTTTTTTTTCTTGTCATAATAAAAATTACGTTGATTTGAATATATTTGGCATAATGTCTGCATTTTTTACATTTATTAATATATCCGGTACAAAATCTGCGCAAATAATGCAAATCCGTATTATAAATATAACTTCTTTTGAAATTTAAGGTACAATAATAATTATAAATGAGTAAGATTTCCACCTGTCACGCGATGAAAAAATATAATTGAATTGATTTAGTGTTCTACTTGTCGATACAATAAGTCATCTACATCCAAAATGTAGCCATTATTTTGTTAATTAATTATGCCATATTATAAAATACCATGTAATAAGTTACGTGTGCAAACACGGGCCAGGAGCCAGGAGTGAGGAATAAGAAGCCGCTAGACGAGAAGACGGGAGACGGCAGATGGGACAGGGGACAGGATATGTCTCATTAGCTCTAACTGTATCACAATACCAGCTGGTGACGACACTGGCACTAGGTGGAATTATACCAACTAACACCTTATATTATATCACTCCACACGACTCCTTATTCACCGCCACCTTCGGACAAAAGGACCCCAAAATGGAACTTAATTTGTTTGTTGGGAGTAGAGAGGTCTCGTAATAAGAATCCATATTGATTATCATGAAATCTCTCGCTTTATTTTGTTAGATAATGTAATTTTTTGCCACTACTAAAATTAAGCTTTTTGAAATCTTATGATTTAAAAATATAAAGGTAAATAATTTATTGAATTTGCGTTTAGTTGATAGAATTTTATGCGTAAAAAACACTTGCAAAAAAATTGTTATACAAAGGTCTGAATCATTACTCTTAATTCTCTTTTTTAATTTTATAAAAAAGATTGTTTGGCAATTTTCAGTTTACGAACAATTATTATTATGACAAATAACTTATATAATCGACTCATTATGAAAATACTTGTTGATTCATTATTGTATTTTTTAAACATTTTTTGGTCTAAAATACATTTAATTATGTGAAGAAGTTAATTGAACCAAATATAATTTTTTTTTCTGCCTAAAAATTTATGTGAGGAAAAATTGCACTTCCGTTCTGTCCACTGCAATGTATTTTATGTACACCAACATATTTTTTACTAATTTGTAAACACGGTATTTTATTTCACTTTTTCTTCTTAATTTATTTTCATTTTCGACTTTTGATTTTATTTTCGCTTTAATTAAAGGCATTGAAGTTTGGATGGTTCTAAATACTATGTATTTGATTATTACTTTTGGATTTCTTTCACTTTACATTTTATAGGATTTATTTCTGGTTGTATATTTATGTACGTGAAACATCTTAAAGCCTACGGGGATTTTAAATAAATAAATAAATATAAGCAAATGAAAAATTGCTGGCCTAGCGATCCTTTACAACTACTGTTTACATTAAAAATATATATATAAGTGTAACAAATATGATGCAAGTAAAACCGGTAGAAATATATTTTTATTATTATTTAGAAAAATAAATATGGGTTCATAATAAATTCATTTTATTTTCGCAAGGAGTTTTCAGAAAAACTCACTTGGGGTCGATCATTATATAACAACATTTGTTTATAGACGTAATAGGTGGTACCCAGAAGAAACGGAATTAACATGTTTTCAAAAATATTGAATTCAATATTTTACAAAAAGCTTTTGTTAGTTGTTATTTTTTTGTTTATAAGGCACAAAAACATAATTACCAAAATTATAAACAACATAACATAAAAGCATAAAATAAAGCCAGTAAAGTGTTCCACAGAAATACAATTTAAAAACTCCAGTTAAGTTAGGAAAATAAAATTGTTAATTCTTCTTCTTTTTCTGGCCATCATTTTACCCAATCGGCCGTAGGGCTGTCAATGCAGGTACACCAAATGCACCGCTAATCGTCCATTTGTTGCATCAGTCCAACACCCGATCGATTACTTTTGATTCTCGTCAGCCAAGAACGGGCCGGAGATCCGAGCCCCCTGGAACTCGACGTACACCGACGCGCTGAAGCGGTCTATCCTCGCGGGCTACGACAAGTTCGCCCGCCCGTCGCACCACAGCGTGTCCACCAACGTGACGTTCGGGCTGGCCGTGTACCACGTGGAGCTGGATGACACTAACGCCGTCATGACCATTCATGGCTGGATCAAAATGGTAAAATACATTATTATATTAATGCAAAACATTCATTATAAGTCCATATTTTCTAATATGAGCACATTGCGGGTGAAGTGAACTAACTGGAATTTCAAAGGTGAAGTAAACTCATATTACCATTCCATAATATGTTATATAATCGAGCCTTTTTTTCTGGTTTCTGATTGGAAATTTGATATAAAAAATGTTAAAATATTACAACAGAGATGAAGAACATTTAAGAGAAGGTAATATAGAAGTCTGGGCATCTACAGGGCTTATGACCTGTCAATGGCTGGTTTAAGTGGCCACTTTACACACTGTGTAACATACACCATTCTGCCCATATTTGAACATCTATATTATTTCAATTCTTTCATCTGTTGATGTTTGTGAAGTTAAAGAGCTGAAACCTTTATTTATGCGGGTGAGATTTGTGTAATTGAATTATTTCACCTACATACTAGGCAACGCCTGAAAATGTTATTATTTCATTTTCTATACTTCTTCATGGAAGTATAGAAAATGACTAGACTTCTATATTACCTTCTCTTAAATATTCTGCATCTCTGTTGTAATATGTTAATATAAACAGCTTTCCGGGGAGTTGAATCCAGTCCTTGTCTACAAAAATTTGGACAAACTCAAAATATTGTTGATAAAAAATGTTTATTTACACGCGGTATAAATTAGAGCCTTTAATTATTCAACGGCGAATTTTCTCAAATGAACTACGTTGAAACGACACAAATTCTTGTGAACAGCCAATCAATTATGGCGTTATTACGTGTTGTGGTAGATTTCCAGTTTCCGGGTAGCCATTTTTTTAACGTTTTGTGAATTTTGACGGCCACGAGGTTTTAATTTCAAATGGCATCACAGCTCGCCGACGACAACTCGCATTTAGTTTAGTTATAATTTTGATATATCAAAATTATAAAACTTTAAAAATCATAGCGATAATAATGCGAAAAAATATTTTTTGGCTTAGTTCGAGTCTATCAACAAATATTATTTTTTAAAACCACTGAACTTCCTCAGTAAGAATATCAAAATAGTTATGTTAAAAAAAAAAAGCGAAAAAACAAAAAATAACTATCGCTTGTCGGTGGAGATCTTTTGAAAAATATATATAATTGACTACACAATTTATTTCATACTCAATTCTCTTATCTAAAGTAAAGGAAGCGATGTTTAAAATAAAAACACATACAAACATAAACATAAGAAGAAAAATAAAATAGAAACATCAAAATTAATAAAGCAAGAAATACGTAATAGGCATAAATTGTTTTCATTCGTACCTATATTTATTTTCTCCTACAGATTTCTCGATTTTACCCCATCGACAGCCACTTTAATTTGTTTCTTTGTCTCGGAAGTTGGTAGTGCTATTTCTTAGACAGATTGGCAAAAAAATTAGCATTATTGGAACCACATATTGTTTATGTTATTTTATGTAATATGTTTTTTTTATTATTCCATATTTGTTGCAAAATATATCTTCAGGATGACTAAATCTTCATTCTCATCATATTCAAAATAGAATTTCCTACCTACTATAACTATCGAAAATGTCCGCTATATGGACATTTTAAAAATATTTTTACTCGGGTACCTTATTTATTTATTTTCTCCTAATAAATTTGTTGACTGTCCATTTTGCGTTCACCATCACGGGCATTAAAACACAATATTACCTGCCATGCGGCCCATGCGCCATGCCGCACGCGTGTGATCCTAACCCTAAGTTGGATTCGCAATTGAATCAATACAAAATATTTGATTAATTACTATCGTAACTAGAAAATGTTTTTTTCAGTGCCTTCTAAAATAAGTACAAATCGTCGCTTCAGTTCGTTTTTGTTCAACAGACCAAAACACAAATCTGCAGAAATAGAGTTTTATAGTTTTTTTACGAAACAGGAATAAATACTGACCACAATTTAAGACAAAAACGACAATTTAAAAAAAAAAAACAGTTTTCATTTGAATTTTATAAATAAGGGTTTATCAGAACTCATGAACACTTAATTCAATTTCGTTAAAAATTGCTTTGACAAAAACGAACTAAAGCAACGAAATGTTTACTCAGGTACTTTTTTCCTTTAGTCCTTTTTTATTTAAAAAGGAATAACACGCTAAGCTTCTATGTTTTACTTGTCAGCAGGTGGGATGGAGGGTATATGGAAGGAGGTAATGAAAAATACACCGCAAAACCCAGACCAATTGAGAAAAAAATAATTCTTGGATTTTTTTAGAGTTGGCCGTCTAACCAACTGCGCCACGGCGCCTGTCAAATCTAATCACACCTTATCAAAACTCATCATACTATTCTACTCAAACAGTGCTAAAACGTGCTTTCTTTTGATTTTTTCTTGTCTTCTATGAACTTCCTAAATATCCAAACCAATGAAAGTATTAATTTCCAGTCGTGGAACGACGATAAGCTGCAGTGGAACGCCTCCGACTACGGGGGTCTCCACAACCTCCACGTGGCTGACCACGAGATCTGGCAACCTGACGTGGTGCAGTACAACAGGTATATTTTGTTATAAAACCCTCCATTCGTAAAATGACGATATGTGACTGCGACCTGTGCAGATCGGTTGTGAGGGTCCCCGTAAATTAATTATGTAATGAAGTATGCTCTCATATCTATTGCTAATTATCCTCCTTTGGTCCAAGTCCTTAGTATCGGGCTATTGGGGAGAGGGCGAGCGCTCACATTCTCAGGTTTAAAGCATATCGCAACAAAATAAATTGTTTTATTCAATATTTATGTTTAAAGCATTAACTTTGTGGTCAAACATTTTACGTAATGTTAGTAAATATTAGTATACCTATAACCACTTACCGACTTTTTTTTGTCTACCGGTTTCGAGACGTATCCGTGTCTTCGTCAGGGCACTCACTACACCAACATGCAAATACTTAAATACACCTCCATCTTCACCGTCGCCGTAGTAGATTTATAGTATTTCCGAAAATACATAAATCACATGCAGATTTATAGATATGCGAACACCACCATGTCTAAACATGCACTAAGCTTGATTAAAAAAGATTTAATCTTATATTGAAGAATTGGTAGGGAGTTGAAAGGGAGGGAGGGTAGAGGTGGGGTTACCCGACTGGTTAATTTTTAATTAAAGTTTTTATTAAATTACATATTTAAAAGCTTCAAATAAATTTATTTATGTAAAGAATCACTTTGTAAACCGCCCTTGAGCCTTGAAGTTAGCTTATTATATTACGAAAATAGCGCTGTATAGAGGTTATCCATAATAATAATAAACAATAGTCCACCGGAGATGTGGCTTCTTTTGTCACATAAATCATCACATTTACATAAAATATGAACAGGTGTTTACATATTCTGCACTGCAGAACCTACATTTAAAAGAAGAAGATAAGTTTCGGTGGAACGCCTCCGAATCCAGTGATCTTCACAATTCGCAACCTCCACGTGGCTGACCACAACAGTACAAGCAGATACAGTACGTAGTAAGTGTTTACCCTTACCTGTTAATAAGTTCGCTCTCGTTCACCAGTGCGTCCGGTAACACCATGGATCAATACGGCAACACGCACTGCATCGTGAGCTCCACGGGCGGCGTGCTGTGGGTGCCGCCCGCGCGCCTCACGGCATTCTGCCACCTGGATCTGACACGCTGGCCGCAAGACGAGCACGTGTGCTACTTCACCTTCGGCTCCTGGACCTACGATGGTATCCAGGTCAACCTTCTCGCGGGCAGCGTCTACGGGGATGACGAAACTGTGAACGTGAGTACCTTTATGTTACCCGTCGATCTGAAAAGCCTACGTTCTCTTTTGCTAGTTACTGGAATAGATAGATAGATATTCTTAGAGATGAGCGTTTGGAAGCTTATGTTTAAATTCCATTTGCCCTCCTCTACGAATATCGTCATCCGTATACTTATTGAATTTTTCTGGTAGTCATTATCATTATTTCAGCTGTTTTTCATTTTTGCTGACGTTTTCGGCGCCATTGCAGGCGTGCATCATGCTGGTGTCAATCTAAATGTGTTAATGTGCACATTTAATATTGCCGAAAACCTCCGCTCTAAGTAAAAATAAAAATCTAGAAACTTTATTAAAGAAACTTAATACTGATGAATCGTAAATCCATGGACTAGTTTTTTTTTATATATTTATTATCTTGCAATTAGTAACACACTACTTTGGAAATCAAAAATTCAAATCTCTAAAAAATATTAATTTATCAGAGCGACTACTACATAGACAACACGGAGTGGGAGCTCCTGAAGGTGACATTCGAGCGCCAGGAGAAGATGTACGCTTGTTGTGAGGATGCTCCCTATGTTCAGGTGAGACATCATCTTGCTAACACCATGACAATGATAGACTTGTGTATATCCTTATCTAAAAATACGTTAACATTTCAAATATGTACATTAACACATCCTCAGCGTTACAACCCTCGGTTAGTCTTAGCTTCCTCCGAGAAATGTCTCCATCCTGTCATTTCTCCAGTTGCCACCTTTCAGTTTTACTGTTCTAGAGCAGACAGTCTGCCACGATATATCCAACCATCACAGTCTCGCTCTGCCTATACTTTATCGCCTTACATGACTCTTTTTGGAAGCACCAGATCTCCCATACGTATGCTGTGCAAATGCCCTAGCCAGCGCAATCTATTAATTTTAGTAAACTTGACTACGCTGACGTTCCGGTATAGATCATAGAGCTTCGTGTTAAATGTTTTTCTCCATATCTGACCATTTTAATAATGGGCCAGAGGATTCTGCGGAGAATTTTCCTTCCGAAGCTGTAAAATCTTGTTTCGTCATGTTTGGTAAGTATGTCCAGGTCTCCGAGGGATACGTTAAAACTGGTCTAATCAGTTATTTATAAACCTAACGTGGTTTTTATAGATAGTATACGCAACTTTAGCTATTGTTTAATGGGGCCAAAGTAACAACACGCGATCTAGTGTAAAAAAAAAATAAAAAAAAAAATAAAATAAAAAAAAAAAAAATAAAAAAAAATTAAAAAAAAAAAAAATAAATAAAAAAAAAAATAAAATTAATTGATGTTTACGTCAAAACTGTCAGAAATATTACAGGGCAGCATTATGACAGACGTGTGTTTTGGTTGGCCTCACCTAATTAATGCAAAGCCCTCCTCCTCTCACTGACGACCCAACACCCAAGAGCAACAAATGCTTCCCTCGGTGCTGATTCCGATCTTGAAATAATGTCAATATCATAAGCATATGCCAATATCAGAACTAACTTTGTATTTAGATTGTAAATTAACTTAAATTGACATACTAGTATAACACAAAATAATTCACACCAATATACCTAACTTAAATTTATCTATAAATCTACACAATAAACGAATTACTTGTCCAAATCCCTAATATTCAAAAAGCACATTGATAGAAAAGTGGAGACGCTTCCGGCTTTCCTGAGACTTTCTGACAACTAATTAAACATTTTAAACCTTGGTCCCAATTGTTTCTATGCCCGAGTCTCTTATGGCTTTCAAATTATAAGGTTAGAAACCCACTTTACCTCAACTCGATTTCCAGTTTTCCAGCACAAGTTATTTACGACTTTTAGGAAATGGTCTGAAAATTGTAATCTTTGAGTAAATAATAAGAACTCAAGTATTTATCTTAAAAAAATAAAAAATCAAATACCAACATTTTATTGTGCACCTGCCTATTTGCGAAATTACAAGCAAAATATTTAAAATACCTACAATACAAATCATTACTAGACCGGTGATTATTTACTCTGCCCACAACTTGCGAATCACAATATTTAAAAAATAAAAAAATGCCTTTCGATAGAATCATCTTTTCATATAAACCAGGCTTGAGATTTTCTTTTTTTTACTATGCCAAGTCTTTCTTGGCCGTCCCATCCTGCGTTAATTTTTCCTCGCGACCAAACCATCAAAGATTCAAGTAAATGTGTAGACAATTCTGATAATCAACTTCCAAGTTGTGTCGCGTCAGGTGGACTACGCGGTGCGCGTGCGGCGGCGCGGCGGCGTGCGCGCGGCGGTGCTGCGCGCGCAGGCGGCGGCCGCCGTGCTGCTGGCGCTGCTGTCGCACGCGCTGCCCGCGGCGCCGGCCGCCGCCGCCCCCCGAGCCCTCCTGGCCGCCGCGCCCCCGGCCCTCCTGGCCTTGGCGCTCTTCTACCTCGGCCACCGCCTGCCCTCCACGCACTACTCCCCCGACATAGGTATTGAACCCGCTTCTTACGATGAATGGATTTACCGACAGAGTATCGGTACAAGCTATAGCTTGTACGCCCAAACCTGATAGGTTGAGGTTTTACGTTTTAGTAAATACCCATTAGATAAGCCTTGAAAAACTGAGCAGAAGTTATTTAGTTTAAATGTTCTACCTGCTGTGGTATTCTGAATCTTCTCTACCTTCTAGAGAGTGATTAATTTGAAGATTTTTATTTTTTTAATGCGACGACATTTCGCTTCATAGTATGGCCGCACTGATAATTAAACGTCAAATGGTGTATAAAACTGCTTCAAAAACGGAAATAAAACTAATACGGTTCGGTCAATTCAACTTAATTAAGTGTTTTGAGTAATGCCTAAGGTCGCAATAGTGTTCTAAATGAAAATCATTACATTATTATAATAAAATGTTTAAAACATTCACTTTTTGCTCAAACATTTCACTAAATGTGATTGCACATTTTTAAATAACCACTTACCGACTTTTCTATGTCCGCGGTTTCGAAACGTACCCGTCTCTTCGACAGGACACCAATTGAACGAACATGTAAAACCCACTATACACCTTCACCACAGTTGTTGCACAAAAATATAAAACCAAAACAACGTGCATTTTAATAAGCACATGCACTGATTAGGTACACATACACAGAATAAATTATGAAAATATTTTATGTTTTTTGAAAAACAGTCGAAAACAAGGGGAAAGGATAGAAGGATGAGCTTGAGTTTAATAGGTTTAGGGTGACCATTACAATGGAACATCGTATAACGGGCTATATTGAAAGGTTGTTTGATTATTGATCGAAGGAACATGATTTTTTAAAGCTTTCTTAATGTGAAATATTTCAATATTATTTACTTTTAACCCTTTATTATTTGTATGTAAGATTTTAACTCCTGTATTTTTATTAAAGTCATGATTAAATTGTTTAGGTGATTTGCGAATTTGAAGAAATTGTTATTGTGAAGAGACCTCACATGTTCTTCAACACGAATATCATAATCTCTCGGTTTGATTTCGCGTGTTCATATTTTTCGACGTTTAATCATCAGTGTGGCCAAATAAGAAGCAAAAATTAATCGAATTAAAAATATATATGTTAAATTAACCATTCTCTAGGGGAATCTTATATAAAGAAGATTCATAATTGTACCCCTGTAGCTCAATCACAAATAACTATCGACGTACTAATAAGCGACGTGATAACAATTTCTCACCATGGTTGTTTATCGTATTCGCGATCACAATGCAACATCCGTGAACACTTAGGTGTTAGTATTTTATGTCAAAATATTTATAATATCAACATTATATGTCAAAATATTTACGTTTCGCGACATTTAATCCTACTGCGCCATTACATATTTGAATTTCACCGGAGTAAATGTCGAAAATATTCCAAAACTGTTATTTTAATTTATTTATTTATTATTTATTATGCTATCATTGCATTTAGCCAGCGGTTGGCAAGTCAAATGTCAAGAAAAGCAGTCGCCATATTGGTAATTTAATTTTTTTGTATTAGATACTCTTTACTATTTTGCAAATTTTATTTATTTTATTTTTTATTTATTGCACACCAACATTCCAGGAGGCCCAATTACGAACTCGGAAATCGAACCCGGAACCTTCCATGTGTGAGTCAAGTGTCTTGACCACTACATCACGGATGCCGCCAGTGCAATATATTGTATTATTTTTTTATAGTAAACGCCGATTTTTCGCCAATGAACTGTATTTATTTACAAGGAAAACAAAAAACAAACCGACATGAGCGTTTACTTAGAGATTAAACACGCGTTGACTTACGACTGCGATAACTTAATCATGTGCATTATTAATATTTTTAATTGAATCGGCATTCACTTCGTAACACTTCATTATAAATTATTATGAAAATAATACTTTGTTATCAGTGTTACACAGTTTTATTATTTTACAAGAACACAACTATAGTTTCGGGAGACTCCCGAAACTATAACAAAGTTTTATTTTCATAATAATTTATGTTCATTATTGTTCATTGTGATCGCTCAAATGCTTCGTTTGTGTTTAAGCACGTCGATAGTTATTTGTGATTGAGCTACGGTAATTCATTGCAGATATTCATGTTGGATAAGAGGTCAGCTGGTATTTTAGGAAATGAGACAGCAAATAAAGAACGTGCAAGAGCCGTAACTTGTAAAAGAACGGCACCTTTCTTCAATTTATTAAGGATACAATAAATTATTCAATTTGATGGGATGGAAAAATAGGGAAGGAAGAGAAAATGGAAAAGAGGAAGTAAATATATGTATGCACTTTAAAAATATATAAATAATTAATAATAACAAGTAAGAAAACTGACAACTAAAAAATTTGCTCGTGCAACGTCTGTGTTGTATTTTTCATGTTTTTTAAAATAATATTTTGTTTCGTTAAAAAATCTTTCGTAGGTAGTAAACTTAAATTATTACATGATGAGTATACTCGATTAATAAATTCTTTTTTATCCAGATTCGATCATTGCAGAATTAAACATATGCTATATTTCATAACTTATATATTTTTAATATATTACTTGTAGTTTTATTAAAATATATTTTATGTTGCCTTAATTAGAAAATTATCATTTAGAAAAACGATAGGAATTCGCTCCAAAATTAACATGCTAGCCAAAAGCCTGCTGTCAAATTGAAGAAGAACTATTCTGTGTTATTCGGACTGCCAACTAAAGCACGGGGTATATTTAGAGATATCAGTTTTTTTTTCTTAATCTTAAAACTCGTGTGATAGTAAAGTAAAATAAAAAAATTAGTGTATATTTGAATCAACAAATGGTCTGAAAGGGTTAATGATGAATTCTGTATTGTGTATTATTTTTAAATAAACTGTCTGTTAAACAATTAAAGTCAGCATGAGTAATGTAGACTGTGAATCTCAGGTTGAATAACATTACGAAAGAAAATTTAATGAACGGAAAAGAGATTACTGCTAAATTGACGATATGTACAGAAAAATATGTCTATATTATGCGCAGTAGAAATATTCAGCAAGCAAATTGGCCTTTTAAGGGGTGAATTTTTCGTATGGCTTCTGGGTGCGTAGAATAGTGCCTGAGAACTCGCTCTGCAGTGTGATTCTGAATGCTCTTTGGGAAGTAGAGAAAGCGCTGCTAGCGAGTAATTAGTGGTCAAATTACGTGTACGTGTTCTCTTCCCTTGCGAAAGCGTTCAGAATACCAACCCAAGTAAGGTTACGGCTATTAGGAAAATTAATTTTAAAAACAATTTACTAAGTGTATGATGAAATCTTGAGTGCATTAGTATTATTTTGATCTTAAATTTATGAATTTACTTTTTGAATAAATCAATTGACGAAATGCATCGTGTCTTGTTTTAGTGAGCTTGTACACCGGCAGTCTATACCTGGTGCTGGTGTCGGCCGTGACGTCGGTCGCGGTGTTGAACATGGCGAGGGGGCGGCGCGCCCTGCCGTGGCCGCTAAAGAAGGCCCTAGGTTGCAGGGCTGCGCGCCTCCTAGGGGCCCCCTCGTTGCACACCTCACACCCCGAGAACGACGTGAGTAAATCTTGAGACTTCCATTATGTATCTCTGCTTGACAGCGGCCAGAGTCTTACACTCACCACCAAATACATAAACAAGCTTCCTTTCTCCAAACTACCGAGTCTGACGTGTACGACCGACGCATAGTATCCATACTCTCGTAAGTAAAGATACCCCAGAAATTTCTTCTGAACCATCGCCAGCATAAAAGAGTACTTCAATTTTTGGGGTGCCCGAATCGGAGATCCACACACAAGGCAGCTTCGTACCAATGAGTTATAAAGAAGTATTCGAGAACACCTTAGCTGCTCAGGGATCAAATCCCAACATATTGCGCATATTGTCACAGACAGCAGACAGGGCTTATTTAAGTATGAAATTGCAGTTTCAAACATATGTAACTCCCGGATCTTTGACAGTGTTTAATGCCCTAGTGTGTGATAAATAAAGTATTTAGATACACTAAAATTTAGTTGGTTCTAAATTCTATCATGCTCTTGTACATTTGTGTTTATCATACTTTGAAAAATTGGAAGGTATCAGGTGATCTCAGACACCTACGGGACCGTACAATTACACATTTTCAATTTATTGTTTAAAAGGGATTTAATAGTCATGGTTTGTCTTTACCCAGTTCCTCCCATGTTTCCAACTGTTCGCTATCAAAATGGACAAACATTTTTACGTTTGTTGGATTAATTAGCATATATTTTTTTATAAATGGTTTTAATCTACTACCCTTTCGGAGTTGACCACTGATGTCAAAATATTAGACCAACTCACCTTTTTTTACTTACGCCATTGCAACAGATTACATTACCACTAAATTTAATGGAAGTTCCCTGACCGGGATAGATAAAGCGACTGTAGTCACAGTGCTGTACGCACCCGTGAGTGAAACCAGAGCGTCATGTGAACGAAACTCGAAGATGCTCGATGAACCCAAACTCAGGCTGCATATGTCAGTTGGGCGACGTACGTTCCTGGGCATATTAAACAGGGCACATTACTTCGTATTCCCTAGGTAACCTTTCTTACCCTTTGTACCTTCATAAAAAGCGAGGACGCCTTTGAAGAGATCGTTTTACCATGAACCAAAAACTGTAAGACACCCAAATACCTCATATCCTGGAAAAACTATATTCGCCGCCCACCCATCTTGGTCGTGGGTTTCCTTCCTCTGTCAGAGATACCCTTTACCATGGGTCCTTCAGTATTTTGCCCATTCCAAAATTATTTTTAATGCTTCAACCCCCTTGTTTCCAACTCCCTTCTTCTTCTGACGATGGAAGAAGAGCGTCGTCTGCGCCCGCCACCATATCGCGTTATGCCGGAAACAGTAAACGCTGTTTCTATTAAATAATGTATGTTTGTTTATGGTTTGTCTAGTCCACTTGCGAAGAGTTGCAGGCTGCGGGCGGCGGGGCGGCGGGTGAGGGCGGCCCGCCGCGGGCCCCGCCCCCCTCTCGCGCCTGGTTCTCCCTCGCCACCTTCCTGGACCGCGCCGTGGGGCTGCTGCTGCTCGCCGCCTTTGTACTTCTCGTCATCCTCTACGGCTGCTGAGGACGTCTTCTCACCACTCCACACGAGCACCCCATCACAATAACAACCCGAAACCAAATTGTATTATAATTTAAAATGATTTTACTTTGTTTCTTTCTTTTTACTCTACTCATCAACGAAATATAAGATATAAGTATTATATTACTATTGGAAAAATTCATGAAACTGTTAAAAATGTGTAACTATGCTTGTAATATAATTTATAAAGTATTAAAACCAATCTGAGTTTTGCCATTAAAAACGCCTCATAATCTAACAATGTCATTGTGTTTTCGTACATCCTAATTTTTGTTTTTGTGTCAACGTCTAAGATTAGCGTCAAGTTATGCGTGTGTGCGCTTTAAAAAATAAAACTTTGGTATATGGCTGTGTATTTCTGTAAGTGAAGACATTTTTGTTAAAATACATTTATAGAACTAACACAATTGTCGTAAATCTTTACAAATTTTATTCAAGCAATTCATAAATAGGCTAGAGTTCTTTTTGTTTTATAGCTATTGTGGATATCGGATATCTATATGTCCCGATGTCAAATTCAAATTATTTCTTCTTCGAATTCACAGTAAACTAGCATAAACAGTTTTAGGCTTTTTACTCTACTGCGCATTTTGCACGGCAACGATGACGCGACAACGCTCATTTTTCGGAACGTAATTTCAAACTAATGTATAATGAAGACTCATCTCTATTTAATTAAACCTTAGCCCCTCTTTTTCTAACCCCTTTAAAAAACATAAATGTGTGGGAAAGGGCGATTGACACGTTATTTAGAACTGTGCGTGGAATTTAATGCTAATAAAAGCTTCGAATGACATTAGAGTATTTGTCAAATGCATTTAAATGTGTGTACGGAACCAGTTGATTTTAAACTTCATACAATGTGAAATGAATTTACTTTATATATGCTTATAATGTGGTCGGTATGAGTTGAGAGAAATTTAAACATTATTGAAAACTTCCAGTAAGCATGCACACAGGAATAATACATATTATGAATAAAATAAATGAATTAGAAAAAGTACTTTAATGGGTTTTTATGCATGCTAACGAAACAAAACCTCGGAGCATTTTATCAGTCGATAAAGCTTGAAAAATGATGTACCTTAGTAAATTCAAAACATAGACTCATAAAACAGTATAACTTAAGATTGGGTTCTTACTTGAGACGTTTAGGATGGAAATTGATAAACGAGACCATTATGATGTAATGCAACGTATTCTCCAGTTTTTCAGACGCAGCCGGACGTGACCCAGAAAATCTGGATAAAAGAACTATCACGGTAGGGTGTCAGGACGAAGGACGAAGGACGAAGGACGAAGGACGAAGGACGAAGGATGTATAATTATTAAGTATAAAAAATCGTTTTTCAAGACATAGGTAAGTCCCAACTCCATGGAACTAAAAGTCCTAGGGTGAGTTGGGACGAGTAATTAGTTGACACAGAGACATACGAGTATATCACCACAAATATTGAATTGGGTCAAAAACATAATAAAAATTTAAAAAAATATATGTTTATATCACACATCATCAAATCAATACGGTAAAGAGCAAACTCAAACATCACCAAGGAATTTCCCACTCAAATCCCTCCCACTGAGGAAAATCCAGTCCTCGAGGAGTTAACTCCTGTCCTTGAAAGCTTAATACGCTCTTCCAAAATATTAAAATAATAATAATAATGTCACTAGTACATAAATAATAGGCGTAAATATTACCCCTAATTTAAGGCAAATTGTGTTAAATAAATTATCCCAAGTTTCTTGTTACCTACTGACTGTTAAATTGGGCACTTAATCTCTCTATACAAATGCAATCCTTTGTAAATCTTCGTAGACAAAGTAGCTAAAATCCTTTAACTGTGACCATTGGTCAAGCGGTGGGGGGCAGCAACAGGTGGGGGGGGGATTATTTACTGCCTCCCTTTCTGTCTCCTACGTCCCCCCCCCCCCTCCCTAGGGAATCCAGGCCAACCTATAACGCTTATCACCCTATTACTCGAACTACCTTCCTGACTACACTAAGCCAAATTCTGAAAGAGATTTACCCTGAAACAGAGACAAAGAAATGAATAGTTTTTCATTTATATTGAAATTAAGAATTATATTTTATTTGTTATTTTTTCAACATTTTACCTTTATAAACTTATGCCTTTACTCAATAACAGTATTTTTTTCTCTCGTGGTTTAGACCACGTGGTTAGCGCATTTGCCTCCTACGATAGAGGTGTCGGGTTGGATTCCCGACACAGTTGACATGAAATATTTATTTAAAAAGGTGACGAAAGGCTTTCCGGCATTAAACACAGCATCGGTTCACCAACCGCAACGTATTTCAATCATGTTTTATTTCATGTGGCTAGTCCAGGGACTATGAAATACTGATAAAACCCCTTAATACAGTGTTGCCTATTCTGAAAAAAAAACAGTATGGAAGTTTGTCTTTTTCGGTTTTCCTTATACATATTTTAGACATGATACATACCCATAAAACCATCTTAATTCCTTTAAACTGTTTCAATAGTTGAGATTTCGACAAATATATTTGATTAATTGAATTAAGGCCATATTTAAGGCCAAAAAATTTTCATTCCTTTTTTACTGATAATATTTCATTGATCCCAAACTTTCAAAATTGTCCTTCTTTTAAAAAATACGCACTATCCTGGATTCAAACTAAAGATATGAACTCTTTTTTTCCATGATATATTTTGTTGCCCTTTAATAAGGAATATTTTTATGTTTTTTTGTATTTCTTTTTTTGGTTGCTATAAAAAAAAAACCATATAATCTTTAACAGAATATTTTCTTTTCTCTTTCTTATGTTACACAAATATATTATAACTGTCTATGTATTATAGGAGCAAAAATTTATAATCATTTCTTGTATACCCACGAACAGGCCATGCCTTTGTGGGATTTTTTTGTTTACTATTTTTACTTTTTGATATGTATTTCATTGCTATTTAATTATCCTTTATTTTTTAAAACTCTGTTTTACCTCGTATGTATATTGTAAACAAATTTTAATAAAAAAAATAAAATAAAAAATAAAAAAAGGCCCATCTGTCTTAATTTTACTATCCCGGATACTGAAAAGAAGCTTAATATCGAGCGGATACTTAATATTCGCTCAAGTTTGAAAATGTCATGAAATCATTATTACTAAATTTAATCATTGATATCGATCGTTTTTGAGAAAAGGACAGTAACCCTCGTTAAAAAACGTTCGCCAGTGTTCAGTATACACGTTTTAAACTTATTCTACGAAAAGAAAAGCTGAATTCTAGTAAGACGCAATAGTTTTTGTTAGTTCCTCTCACGATTCTATCTGTTGTGAGTATAGTGCTATTATAGTATCGGCGATCTACCATCGCCATCGGTAAGGCGGCAGGGGTAAGGGTCAAGTCATACCTATATAAATAGGGGTGAAAAACAATCATTATTACCATTTCTCTGGTGAAGAGGGCTTAGCCTGATGAATGGTCGAGATTTGAGGCACAATAAGGAAACTAACTTGCCGAAAGAATGTGTTCCTCAAACCCCCTCCTTGGGACTTTTCTATTCAGTAGGAGTAAAAAACCCACACTTTCACTTACAGTGTTTTATTTCGTATGAAAAACGTTTTTAAAAAAACATTTGAGAATATTAAAACCAAACTTAGAAATCTCCACCAAAAACAGAAAATTAGTTATTGATGCCAAAATAAACAATACATATAAACCAGGGGCGAACCGTGTATAGAAGCGATTTTGCGCAGCTTACCATTATATTTGACTAACCATAATAACGTTTTACTGTAACTTTAAATAATTACCATTTATTTTTAATCATTTCCATCGTTTGTATTTTTATTCTTATATAAATATAAATATTAATAAAGCGCGCTCAGCGCCTGCGGTGAGCTAAGAAACTAGCCGATTATTCCAGCTTGTTTTTTCATACAAATAAGTATACTTTATTTTGAATGTCTTAACCCCAGTGCGGGTTCTTTCTCCTAAATTAAACTTGCAGATTACACAAATTATTTGAAGATTCTTGATTTGGAAAACAGTATTTCAAACATTGTTTCTTAAGGGCTATTTTTCTTTGAGATGGTACTTTTGACACACATGACCATAATTACTTTTATGCGTCATATTGTAGAACATATGGCACTCGACGCGGCCGTTTTTAGCACTATTAATTTCTAGAACAATTCGGCCAGTTGACATTTAAATTGAATACCTTATATCGACTGAATTCATAGTGCTATTTTTTATTTATTTTTTAATGATATATGTATTAAAGTAATGGATAATATATTTATATTATATCACGAAGTTACATCGTTTGAGTTAATTTCATGGATGGGAGTTGTTGTATCACACAGAACCACATAAAAATATCAATTTATAGTATATATTACTTACATTACCTTCTATGTAGGTACAAATTTATTTTATTTTTGTATAGCTTACCTGTAAATAAAATTACCATTCGCCACTGATATAAACCTACCTACCAAACCAATAGCGTAATTCAAAACCATGTCTAAATCTTGCAAAAACCAATTTCAATAATGGTTCTTGACACCGCAAACTTAGCATTTTCCATTGAGTTGGTGAAGCATTAATTAGAAATCTAGTTTTTGCAAATATCTCAGTAACTCATTCAATGGAATTTTCCATTCATTTAAATGCTTCCATCGCGTATCGCGCATATAAACATTTACTGCGCAGTTGATACTTTTTATTTCATAATTCATAAAATAAATAAACATAATCTAAATCTGGTCGGAACCAAACACATAATAAATAAACCTTTTTATAATAAACTCTTTTCTTAATACAAATAAAAAACGTGGAAATGAAATTGTAATAAAAAATCATTTTATACACGTTGAAGTATTGATTTTTGATGATTGAATTTCTTGTGAAATTCAGCTGTTCTTATTCTATTGAAGTTCTGTTCCACCAGTTTCATGATTGAAATTGACCTAATTGGTGATTGAGCAAAGTTATTTTCCCCTCATCACAATACTTCATTATTTAGATAAATTGAACTGATTATTTTTTTAATATTAAATGAAAAATGTATTCGACCAATATTTATACATCCAAATCTTTGTAATTATGATTCATTCGAAAAATGTCCTTTCCGCTTTGCCGCTTCTTTTTGAATTTTATTCTACAAAATCGAAGGAGTCCGTAAATGGGGATGGAAAATGGTTCGCCATCTCTGGATCCATACAAATAGACAGCGGATAAGAAAATGAGAGAGGAAGAATCGAGTAAAGGAATTGCTTAGATAAGTGGAAGCATTTGAATCAATATGTTATCTTGGATTAAATTCTTTTAGTGAGCTTCAATCTTCATTCTATTCACTATTCTCTTACTGAACTCGAATTGATAAGATTCGGGTCCACATTTAAAAAAATCGTAATCAAATCAGCTTATAGATACAAATAGAATAACCGTAGAAATTCTTCGAAATACTAAACTTACATGTAAAAAAACACTCAAATTGTTATTTATTCAAATTGACAAATCAATAGGATGGGTGATAGATAAATTGTACATGCTACAGTAATTAGACATTCTTACTTGGGTACTTACTTATCGGGTCCGGCCTTCAGACCTTGCCGCTTCAGTGTGCGGCAAAAGATATCGCCTTGTCAGTGGCCATCCTCAAATCATTATCATCATAAGTTTACTGCATTTGTGGACACCGCAGCAGATGAGGATCGTCCTGCACCTCTCCACGATCGCAATTCATGTCATCTCCCTCTAGAAAACCCCACCTCTGTTAATCGTATTTGCACCTAAACATTCACAATTAGACATTCTAAATCCAATGATAAAAACTAAATCAATGTAATACACTCATTTTAAGAAAAAAGACACAAAAAGGGTCTATTTTATGGTAGAGATAAGTTTTTACGTTTGCTTATTTTTCTGACCATTAGTTTCAAAGCTAATTTACTATATATATATATATATATACCACCGTTCTTGATATTTATTTTATCCGAAAACATCATTTTTACGATAGCAAAAGTTATATCCGCCCTTTTTTTGGATTTAATTTTCTTCTAATCGTAAATATGTGAAAGAAAGCGGAACAATATTGTCGTGTCCCAGCATCGGACCTATTGTCTTATTGTGAATAGAAATTTGGAGAACATGACAGTGGGTCGAGACATTGTTCATGAGATAGACAAACAGGCATCACCGCGCGCTGCCGCATTGTCCGTGTGTGATTGCTCATGGTCAGGACAGTAGGATAATAGCTACTCGCTTTGGGCGGGCGTGTCGCTCCAGCGTATTTTTTCTACTGAAAATCTCGCGTAGATGGAATTCGAAAGAAATGACAAAATAAATGTATGTATAACGGAACACGGCTTATTCAAAACGAGACTTAATAGCAATTCTAAATGCTCCGGTGAAATTCTCGTGCACAATTTATACTTCTTAGGATGTTTGTCTTCAATCAATCCTAATAAAGATCGTCGCCCCATTCAATTCGTAATCCATAGATTTTTTGAAAATTTAGTATGAACTAATTTTTAGAGAGCAAACTCCAGCTACTTTAATACATCTTGGTAGTATGTAGATAAAATATTTTTCCCGAACTAGATCGTAACCCGCGTCGTTGTGTATTGATTTTCACAGCGTTCCGCGTTTGAACTAATCAATCGAACTAAATTATCGGTCGAATTCGAAGGTGAAAAGTTGGGACAATTGTCCTATCGTCCTGTTTTGCACGGTTGAGGCTGTTCACGGAGCGGACACTATATTTTCCAGAGTATTAAATTGTCCCCGTTCACACCCTGCTTCCTAAGCATAATGCAAATATTTGAATTTTTACAAAATCAATTTTCAAAAATATTTTGAGTTTGTCCAAATTTTTGTAGCAAGGACTGGATTCAACTCCTTGGGGAGCTGTTAATATTAACATATTACAACAAAGATGAAGAACATTTTAGAGAAGATAAATAGAAGTCTACACGGCTTATGACCTGTCATTGTCGAATTTAAGTAGCCACTTTACACAGTGTGTAACATTCACCATTCTGCCTATATTTCAACATCTACCCATATATCACCCACATCAATAAGGATTTCAGTTCTTTAGCTTCACAAAGATCAACAGATCGAAGAATTGAAGGAATATAAATGTTCAAATATTTGCCCATATGAGCAGAATAGTAAATGTTACACAGTGTTTAAAGTGGCCACTTAAACCAGCCAAAGTCAGGTCATAAGACTTTTATATTACCTTCCCTAAAATGTTCTTCATCTTCGTTGTAATATGTGAAAATTAATTTTAATAAAATTTACATTACCATTTTCTCTCTTAATTTTATTTTCGTGTGAGAATAAAAAACATTTTGGTGAACAAAAATATTGTTTATTCAATAATAAAAATTTAATGTATTGAATTACAAAATGATGATAATAGCTATTGTATCTATATTTAACATGAACTATTTTAGGAATCTTAACCATACAAACAAGTAACTATTTTATAAGACCAAAATTACTAATACTACAATTTTCCAATTTACAATCTGACATAAGAAATATTAATAATACAATAGTAGGTTAACTATACCACCAAAGGACAATCATTTTGCTGATGCATTTTAGATAAAAGCTTATAAATAAATCGCTTAACTTTTAGTACTTAAACTATTTTCACAATTAATTTGGAATAAAATATATTTGTATTTCATCTTAAAAGTATTAGTAATTAAATTTTAAATTTAATTAATTTCCAATAGAACTAAGTTGAACTTATCGGTATAAATAATATTTGTGGACACAGCTCTGAACATCATTTTCAAATGATGTTCCATCGCAAATTTAAAAAGTCCTAATAAATATTTTTCAAAGGAACAAAGAATCTGAACTGAAAAAGTTTCAGGAATTCAGTTCAGCATTAAATGCAATCGATTTCAGTACCTTGTAATAAAACTACTTTGTGAAATAATTATTGTAAATCAAATATCGAAATAAATATTTACAAACACAATTATAGAAGGCTCTTTTACATTTCATAATATTTTAGGTGAGTCATTTTTATTTATTTATTTATTAACGGACATTGTCCATGTATACAATTTATAAGGTTTAAATATTACAATAAAAGAATAGTTTAAAACATTTAAAGAAAAAAGAAAGAAGCATTGACAAACATAAGGGACATCGAGACAAGATCTGGACTATTTATTTAGTGCTCGTTTAAATCGTTGTAAACTTAAACCAAAAAAGTCCAGATCCTGTCTTGAGTTAACAATACGACAAAGGCGGGTCATTGGAGAATTTAGGCCATAGTTTGTTCTATGCTGATCGATGAACAGTACTTCATTGTTTCTCAATCTACGAGTCGGAATATTGAATTTTACTTGTCCCAGTAATGATGGAACATCGATTATACCATTTAGTATGCCGAACATATATATGGAGTCAATATTAGTTCTACGTTTTTGTAGACTAGAAATATTTAACATTGACTCTATTTCAGCATAAGAATAATTATCTCTCTCTAGTCCAAGCATCCACGCTATTTTTCGAAGCAAGCGATGTTGGACTGATTCAATGTGATTTATGCGATTGACATAGAATGGAGACCAGACCACTGAGGCATATTCAAGAAGAGGGCGAACAGTTGAGCAATAAAGAGTTTTGATTGTACGGACATTAGTAAAATCAGAGGATATTCTGTTAATGAAGCCAAGTAATTTTAGTGATTTATTTACTGTATTATCTATATGCTCGTTGTATGTCAGTTTAAAAGATCAATATTATTTCTAAGATGTTTTACATATTACGAATGAATTCATTAAACCTGCACCTGTTACAATGTCACAATGTTTGGGAGCTAATAACTACGTTTTTAATTTGTTTAAAATCACTTTAATAAATTCAATAAGCCGAGCAATGGGGAAATTAAGTGGTAAGGAAAATTGTATACAACAAATATTTTCTTACAGGCGGTAAAAATTACAACATTTATTTGAACGGCGATATTTCTCGAAAATATAAAAAAAAATAATCAAAATGGTTTTCATAAAAGTTAAATATCTTGAAACGTCATAGATTCAGGTGAACAAAAACCAACAAAAAATATTGCATTGTGATAGATTTCAACGTTTAATGTGTTTTGACAAGGACGAGGTTCTCCGTTTAAATATCAGGAAAACTCACCGACATGAACTCGTGACGTCACGGGTGTTGTAATTTCAAAATTACAAAACTTTAAAAAAAATTATCGTCATTATTGATACATTAAAATAAAAAATATTTTTTTGGCTTGATTTGATGGTCTATTAACAAATATTTGAATTTTTAAAAACCACTAAACTTCCTCATTAAAAAAATCTAAAAACTCTCTATTGAGTATTATTATGTCATCGTCTACCATATTTGAAATCAAGGGTTCGATTCCCAGATAAATGTCAAATATAAATTTAATAGATTGTTTTACACTGCAATGTTTGTTCCTGAATTGGCACATAAAGCGTTAGACTGATCACCATACTTTCATGCAACGGATGGTCAATCAATGCTGCATTTGACGTACTAATGCAATGCGCTATGCACCACAAGATGCAGATTGAAAAATGATGATATATTATTAAAATTATTTGCGTTTAAGACCACAATGCAGCGTTTGGATCATTGGCTATAGATAACACTGTATTATACACTTTTATGATATTAATCATCACACTATCACATCCGTTACCTAGATATCAAATAGAAATGATACACTCCTATTCTAGAATATGCATTATTAATACTACGAAGCCCCACATAAATTATTTCATATCTTACAATAAAAACATTAAAAGGGTAAATTAAAAATTACACCAATACTCGAAATAATATGAATATAGTCAGTAATAATACAATGAACATAATATGTATTATGTATCTAAGTAGTTATAATTTTACGGAGGCAACAATATGTATTTTACCAGCTTGCTTTCACCGCGTTAGAATATTATTTTTAAATCGAATTTATCAAGGAAAGTTACCAGTTATTTTGGGAAAAACGTAAAAATCTAAAAAGTAAAGAGAAATTAAGAAAAATTCTGTTCTTTGTGTAACAAGATGGGTAGCAATTTTTTCAATACAATACAATTTTTTTTAGATAAAAATCTATGATTCAATTTGAAATACATCACAGATATACCATTATACCTCAGACGTAAATAATGATAGAAAGCCACAAAATGAAATATCAATAATAAAAATAGTTTTAATGGGTGTTTTTTTTCGCGGTAGTTACGCTCAAATTTACGGAGCTTTTGACCTGTCATTTAAGATTTTTTTTTTTTCACAATATTTTTATGTAACATTTATTGAGACACGAACCCCAACTCCATGGGACCAATGTCCTGTGTTGAGTTGGAACGAATATATACATAACACTTAACAACATAAATATCATATCATTGGTTGGACTAAGTGGTTACTTTACTCACTGTACAATATTTATTATTCTACCATTGTTTAAACATCCACCATTCCTAAACTCTTTCATCTGTTGATTTTTAATGTAACCATTATTGGTTGAATTATTTCACCTACTATGTAACGCCTGAAAATACTTTTTAATTTTTATATTTATTTTTATACCATCTAGTTAAGTGAGTTTTAAGTGTCTCTAGACAAGGCTGAATTTCGGGAGTTCAAATTTATTTGTTTTTAAGAATATCTCATAATGTAGACTGGTTTTAACATTTGAAGGATTTCGTAGGTTCGTTAAACTTTACGATTTCTAACGTATCATAATGAGGTAGCAAAGGACTAAGGTATGATGTACGCGCTATTTGGGTTCGTTATGATATTTACAACTGCTCAATGATAAGTCATCCAGCGTTCATCCTCGGGGATAGGTCTCTAGTTGTAGGAGTGCGAGTGCGGGGAGAAGCCGTGCGGCTGGTAGGGCCAGTAGGGCGGCGGCAGCAGCGGCGCGCCCGGCGGCGGCGGCGGCAGCGCGAGCAGGGCGGCGTCGCTGCCCGCGCCGCCCGCCGCGCCCGCCGCCTGCGCCTGGCACGCCACCATCAGCCCGTGGAAGTCGAACTTGTAGGCGTACCGCTTCCCGTGCACCTTGCTCATTATATTCTTGTCGTAGTAATACCTGGAACCGGAAACACTTTTTGATGTAAAAACTGTTAACTTAAGGAATTTAAAAGCAACAATTAAAAAAGTTTAAAAATTGACAATCAATTTAGCAGAGCAAAAAAAATTAAGAAGCACCTATATACTACTGAAAAGTAAGTCAAATATAGAACTGAAAATCCGTGTGTGTATTTGTTTGTCCGTCGTGGGAACTCCTCTGAAACGCAAGTCGTAGCGATGTGAAAGTTGGACATGTCATTTTTGATGTAATTTCTAGGTTAACGGTAAGTCAGAGAGACGTAAAATTTAGAATCAACTCCTAAAATGACATTTCCAAATCAACCGAGCAATTTTCGAGCTATTTTTTATCAGACTTCTTCGGTATTTATGATTGAATTTATAAAATTTAACTTTTAACGATAAGCCGTAGCGACGTGAATTTTAGAATTAGCCTTTAACATTGCCCTGCTAAATAAACCATGCTGTGTTAAAGTCAATTTTTCTCGGCCTTCTCCGCACAATCAAACTTTTTGACTGTGAGTGTTCGCAACGTGAAATAAATTTTGGCGTGAACCAACATTTTAAACGACATTTTATTAAATATTTTTTTACAACAAATAGATCGATCCCGAGCAAAGCCTGATAGAAATTCTAGGTGTCAAAAAAATAAAATGAAATTAGTTGAAATTTTATAGACATAGATAGGTTTTACTTTATGGATAATTGAAGCTTACTCCGTTAACTTCCAATTGTAATACGAGCGCAGGAGAAACGTGGACGATTTATGCTTTTAAAACAAATGATAAAGCAAGTCGCTCAAGGAGCGACAATAATAGAAGTGTCATCATTGTATCACTGTATAGTAGTGTATAGTCCTCACCTGAGAGCCCGACTCAGCTTGTCGTAGTTCATGTTGGGTTTGGCCTTCCTCTCGCCCCAGCGGCGCGCCACCTCATCAGGGTCCGCCAGGCGAAACTCGCCCTCCGAGCCCTCCCACGCTATGCAGCCCCCGTTGGCGGAGTCCCCCAGCAGCTCCAGCAGGAACTGCCACAGTTGAATCTGCCCCGAGCCCCCCGACACCAGGCGGTGCGAGGCGGCGTTCAGCGCTTGGTACGGATCTGGAAAAAAACAAAACTGTTAGCATCACAATTCACGAGTAATTTCGCTCTTAGAGATAAAATTCTCAAAGGAAATCTCTTTCTAAGAGGTAAAGACATTGATATAATACATTATTATCATTATTAAAATCATATTTATCAAATTGAAATAACTAACTCAGTAATCACAAATCATTTATTTATTTATTACCTAATGTTTTCAAATACGAAAACGAGTCTGTGACTAGGAAAATCCAAGCAAATTGCGCGGGTGCTAAGACCCTTTTCAGTGGATGAAGGAATATTTCCAGATACTAAAATAGAAGCCAAAACTTTTGGACTACTTTGGACTTCACGAAGACAACACACTGAAAATAGGTTTCAAAAACACGCAACAAAAAACACTTTGAGAAAAGATTGGTGGCAAATATCTATTATTATCGGGAAAAGCCTTGAAAATACTGATTCCATTTACAGGTGTGGAAATGGATTTCTAACAGTGCAGTGGTTACAATAAATGCAAAAGAAAGCAATGAAACTTGGACCAAGACAAACGATTTACATTGGCTGAAACTGCGCTGAATTTCCAGCGCATTGTTAGAACTAATATCAACCGTCTCATTGACTAACAATTCCTTCTTGATTTAATAAAAAAAAATCTGAAAAAAAGGTGTTTTATATTACTTAAAGAAAAAAATGCAACAACTAATTTGTATTTTCAACTGATCGTTTTGGAGGTGTTAAAAAAGGTGAAACCGCTGCTCTAGATGATATTGTTCAAGCGACGAGAAAAAATGTTCGGAAAAAGAGATTAAAAGAAGCATAAAATTACTAAGAGAAAATGTTGTTTAAAATTATCTACGCCAAAGCATTGATTATTCAGGAAGATTTACTTATAGTCAACATCGGCATCTCTGCCGTTTATTGGGTTCTAATTTCAACGCCATGCTTAAAATATAATTATGTTTCCATAGTAATACTATTTGCTTAAGTTCAGCTCGAGTCTATGTTCTATGTCTTTAGACCCGGACGGACATAATCTATCGATTTTAGATACGCGTCAATAATTGTTGAGATTTATAACTGTTACAATGAAATAGTAATAGTTAATTAACAATGTTTTTAATGTTAATTAACATTAGTTATACACAATAGTTAATTAACAATGTATGTCCAAATGTTGCAAACGTATTATTGATGTCGCTTGATATTACACTTGGACATAGTAAAAACATCGCTGATAACTAACCGGTATGTAAAGTATTTTCAGGCGTTGCCCATATCGATTAAGGTTTCAACTCTTTTAAAACTGAAAAACACCGACACAGATAATTTCATTCTGAAACGTTTTCTCAAAAAAAAACAACCAAATCGGTTCAGTTTTAGAGTGCGGAAAACGGGACTAAAAAATATCGATTTTGACAATTTTAGCTAGACATAATCAGTCCGACGTGCAGTTATCTTTTTCGCACAGTATCGGGGAGACATTTTTGAGAGAATGATATTAAAACAATGTTCAAATACCTATTCGTCAAAATTAGCTGGCACCGCGCAGCCTCTTAATATAAATTGACTTAAAATTTGTGAACAATATTTTGAGTTTATCCAAATTTTTGTAGACATGGATACAACTCCCTAAGGGGCTATTAATATTAACATATTACAACAGAGATGAAGAACATTTTAGAGAAGGTATGGTTTAGAAGTTCAAATATTTGCTGAATGGTAAATGTTAGATACAGTGTGTAAACTGGCCACTTTAACCAGCCAATAACAGGTTATAAGCCCTGTAGATACCTAGACTTCTATACAACTTTCTCTTAAATGTTCTTCATCTCTGTTGTAAAGCACAAATACTAAAGTATCGTTTTTATTTTATCTTTGAGTAAATTTTATTAAAATCCTACCTTTGTGTAATTAAATATCAATGAAAATACTACATCATATATTTTTTTCTGTGAATTTTACATAATACTGGATAATACTTAAACCTTATTCTGTGACCACAACATACCTTATAATTTATAAAGTATGTTGTGGTCACAGAATAAGGTTTAAGTATTAGAAAAAGATTATGTAAGTACTCGTTTTATACCTAGTTTAAATCAAATTTAAACGGAAATTGGTGTAGTTTTTTTCATCAACATTCTGTAATTTAGTCAAATGAATAATGGTTTTAATTTTCCAAGAATTTTCGATGTGATTAATCTTTTCCTTACAGCATGGTCCAATAATTAAAGTCGGTTCTTCAATTCGTCGGAGTGGTAAACCACGTCTAAATTAATCGCGTCGCACTTCGGTTCGTGACCAATTCTTATCCGGTATTTTTAGATATGTCAAGACTCCTAGTGGCGTCTAGACAATCGACACTACATCCTGTCGAGATCAAACCTTACTCATAATATACCTAGCGAACTATTCACTATACACTCGACATGTGGAGATCTGGGTAGGTATGCACTTCATCCACACGTGGGCACTCGCCGCCCACTCATGGGCCTTTACGCTATTAATCACCACCTAAAAAATGGATCGAAAACAAAATGTCCGCCATTAGACCGCTCTACTCCTGCCATGCCACCCATCGGCAGAGAATCTTCTCTAAAAATATTTTTCTTCGCGTCCAATCAAAGACAGGGCAAAAGGGTTTTTCAGGATTTGTCTATTTGTGGTATTTTTTTGTGAACGCAGTAACTAAATCTTCGCGTAGGTTGTAATATTTACGACCAGCAAACACTAACGATCTTTTAACCACAATTTATTTGTTAATTTTTATTTATGTTCCGCGCCTTGAGTGCAGTGACTAATTTGCTTTTCTGTGTGACAACGCTATATTCTTGTTGAACACCGAATCGAGTAATATTACATAATCTGAATAAATGTCACGTTTTTTTATGGTTGGTAAATCTGTGATATGTTTATGTGTGTGGTTGTATTGGCGCAATAACTATCCTCTTGGTGGCTTCTGATTAAATATTTCGATCAAAGACTTTCGTCTGGTTTTGCGGTGATTTTTTGCCTGAAAATATTTGAAAATAAGATCATCGCGCAAATATGATGAACACACGCTCGAAGAATTCGTGCAGCATTTAATGTGATCGGAATGCTTACGGACGGATTCGAAGTCAATATACCGATAATTATCCAATCATTTAATTTACGTCGGGAAAATTAGTGTAATTACCACAAGAGGGAGGTTATTATTACAAATCGACCACGCTTAGTCCGCCATAGTGAGGAGAAGACGAGGTGACGCAGAAAAGAGATTAGAGAGTTGGGGAATGCAGGAAGATGGTAAATAAAGACGTCCGTTATTCTGACTGAGTCACCTCACGAAGGTATCCAACGTGGGAAAGAATGCCATTTCTCTCTACCGAGCCTACGGGCTACAGTATCGGGAGAACAGAAAGTCGTTCACTAACTAGAAAGGTATAGTTTTGTACGAATGCGGATGTGACAATCTTATTTACTAGTTCGAATCTTCATCGGCGAGTCTAAGAAGAATACCCGGGGTTGTTGTGAGCGAGTGTTCGAAAATATACATGTACTTTTGTAAAATAATTATAGTATCGCAAGTCTAGTTTTAAGGTCAGAATACAACAAAAAACGTTCAGTGAAATCGTCAAAATAGACAACAGTGGTTGCATGAAAATAGTAAAAAAATAATCATTTTTATATTTTTGACAATGACGCAATCATAACTTTTTCTCTAGCCACCTTCAAGAAACGCCTGAAACATTATTATACCGGGTATATTCCCAGAATCCTGAACTCCCTGAATTTTACTATTTATTATTAAATACATATTTTCATATTTTTTTATTTCCTTGGTTCCTCTTTCTCTCTCCTTCCAAACTCATTATCTGATTCCACATTCCTCATCATTTAATATGTATAACATAAGTAAAGTACTTTTATAAAGTTAATATGTGCAAGCCTTATCTTCCAATTAAAAAAACAGCTGTCAATTTTAATTCATTAGGTTATTTTTATTTTATGTATGTATCTTTTGATATATATTTATGGTTTTTTAGTATAACATTTTGAGCACCTCTTCTTTTGACCAGTTGGTTTTTTGGTTGGATGGAATGGAATGGATTGCTTTTAGCAATAAGTCCGCCAAAGTACTTATTTTTGTACTTGAAGTTTTAAATATATAATAAAAATAAATAATAAAAAACATTGAACTTTTTAAACTTAACTTATAACGGTGCAATTAGCTCGAAAGAATTTGGGTGTTATTAAAAAATCATCTGTATTTTTTTCCTGCACGCTACCTACCCACATAATATGAGCCCTTTATTTTAATAGTGGCATTTTAAGTAAGTTTAGACCTTTGCGATTCAGTGTTCAATATATGCAGAAGGAGGACTATTCAAACTTAGGATACCCTCTAAACTTTACATAAAATCATACAACATAAAAAATATTTTGACTAATTCAACTTTCAAAATAAACGTTCCGTGTACGAATTTTCATATTTAAGTCAAATCTGACGTATTTACCGAAGAAGTGCGAAGGGCGGTTTCCGTACAACGAGTGCGAGGGGTGTAGGCGGCGCGCCGCCAGCCACAGGCGGCCGCTGCTATCCGCCCCCAGCTGCATGGCCCCGCCCACGCCGTTCACTTCATCCTCACGACCGATCCGTCACTGATCACCAGCGCCCTGCCTTATTGCAATTACCTGACACCTGACAGGTGAGTCGCACAATGACAGAAGTCACTTTTTAAAAGACATCTGTTTGCACTTGTTTATTTTACCAATAGTATCTATAAAATGTACTCCTTATTGTTGCTGAATTTAAAGTGTAGGTATATTAAAACTAATTTTAAAACCGCACATGAGTTTTTTTTTATTACGTGTTTCGGATTGACAGATTTTCAGTTATAATTATAAATTACTTACTTACTAAACCATGTCAGCTCCCCAGTTGGAGCTTATGGTATCCACAAAATCTCTCCTGGCGTTTCTGTTCGCGGTCAACTCTCGCGGGGCCTCCCGACTCAGGTCCGGGTCCCGCAGTTCAGACGTGAACTGCCGACGAACTGTCAGCCGAGGACGTCCAGGACCGCGAGAATCTGATGCCTCGTGAAGCGGGCAGGCGCGGTCGAGGCTCTCGGGAGGCATCCGCAATATATGGCTGTACCGCCTCCGGATTATTTCTACCGCACAAGTTTGTTTTAGATAAACAGCATATAAATTGCCTTTCATCTGATACAATGAACATGAAAAAAGAAAAAATGCAATGTTGATTAATAAGTATAATACCCGAGAATATATACTTCTGAGAATTCAAAACGTGTTAACTAATTTTTATGTTAATTTAATTTGTGTGATCTTAAAAGACTTAATCATCTTCTATCAATTGAATTCAATTTATATCACGTAATGTTTTGGTGAGTAGATACCGAATAAATTCAGTTTTTACTCGTCTAAACGTTTGTAGACACGTACACGTCCCTACTCTATTTTACACCCCAAGAGTTTCAATAAGATTGCTAGATATTACGACTAAGATAGAGATCACATAGATAAAGTTTCAGCCTTTTCGCTTCATTAAAATCAATAAATATAATATTTGAAGATATGAAAATGTTCCATAGGCTGAATTGTCAATGTTACATGATGTAGAAGTGATCACTTAGCAAAGGTCTAATTGTAGACGTGTTTGCCTACGATTCGAGAGGTCTCCGGTTCGATTCCCGGCATCGTTGACATGTAATGTTTATTTAAAAATATGTTTTACATTGCAATATTTCATAGTCCCTGGACAGGTACCTGAAGCTTATGACTGTTAGAAAAACGCCCCTATTTATATACCAATACAGTGCCCTATGCACCATTAGGTGCGAAAAAGATAATGACAATGATGATGAATACAACCAATTACCTTGCTAACGCCTTTAAAATGCATTGTTTTACCTTTAAAATACCGTCTAATGGTGTTACAACTCTTAGACTAAGAAAAAGAGAAAATAAATATCTTGAAATTAAAAATGTTTTGGCTTTGCAATTATTTTACTTTTTAAACTGATAAAAAAGGTATTTAATACTTATTTGTCGACAAAATACAAAAGTTGGTCAACCCGTTCTAACCGGCGATTTGGAAGGCTATGTTATTTTATTAATTTACACCGATTCTGAATATAAAAAATAATAACAGTTTTTTACTGATTTTTAAATTTTTTATTGAACCATAAAGTTCGATATTAAGTATTTTCAGAGCGTTTTTCAAAACAAAAAAAATAATACAGATTTTCATTATTTTCAAAAATTGAAGCGTAAAGTTTATGCTTTTTCGCAAAACAAACCATACTTGAAATACTGTTGTTGATAAGAACGGTAGTAGTATTTTGTTTATTAAAATACACATAATTCTTTCTTAAAAAAATATCTATCCCATCTTAAAAATTTATCAAAGGCCAAAGAATTTATTTATATTAAAACAAAAAAAAACACGTTTGTTTTAAAACATTATTAAGATAAGTACATCTACTTTAAAAAATGACAAGACTTATAGTTTGCTAAGCGTGATATTACGTAATTATATCCAAAATATTTATATTTAAAAAGGGGTGTGACGGTTGTGGTCCCGCGGAAGTATCTCAACGAGTCACGAACCCTGCTCCACCACAATTTTATTGCTATTTTATAAAACGGTTATTTACGTATTATTTAAAATTCCACACAAAATTGACTTTGTCACAATATTTTTTTTCCAAAAAAATAAATATGAGAGTTTTAATTTTTTTAGTAGTTTTTATTATTTACTTGCGCAATAAGCAAACATTTCAATATTAGGTCAATTTTCTACAAGTTTTAACGTGTAACTAAGTACTATAATTGAACTAATTTTGAGAGTGACACTTGTTGAAATGGCATAATTTAAATAATCAGAAATTATATCAACACTTTCACTCCAAAACACAAGAACGATAGTTTTGTAAAATGCACTTAAAAAGTTAGTACTCGCTTTTCGCGGTTCAAAATTTCCCGATTTTCCGCTCCCGAATAGGCGGTAATGCAGGAGGTTTCCGGTCGGCGGGGACTTCACTAGTGAGGAGACGGAAGTTCCGGCGGCGCCTCACGTCCGGTCCGCCCCCGTCCCGCATCCGCCCCGCCCTATCCCCGCCCCCGCCCGGAGACAATAATTTTTGGACCTACTCCGGGAAAGAAAATCTGACAAGTTGAACTTGCATAGCTAATTTTCTGATCGTGTTCTATTTACTTTAATTTCACAAGAATACCGATTTTTTTCAGACGTTCATGATTCAAACTAATTGTTAATAAACTTTGTAAACGGTCCAAAAAAACTTGTAATTTTCATTTGGTTTTTAACGCGTTTTTCTTCTATATAAAAGCGGATAATTCCGCTTCATAAACAAATGTTTTTCAATACCACCAAATCAAACCATATTTTTGCCATTTCGTTTACCTGCAAAAATTCATCTTCAACGTATTAGTCATCAATAATTATTAATCATGACTCGTTTAAAAGTTAATAATTTTCCTATCCACACCCATTGGTGCGTAGGGCAGCGCATTAGGACTCCAATCGCATCGTATCTAGATTATTTTTGTTACTTGGAAGTTAAGGTGATCAGCCTTGAAGCTTGAAGGACCAGTCGAGGGATAATGAAATATTTCAGTGTCAAATTACCTCTTTTTATTTATTATAGAAATAAAAGACGACCTCTTTTTAAATCTGAATGATACGATTAAATTATTCTATGAAAATTCAACGTTTTCAGCATAATAAATTACGATTTAGAAGACAATGTGTTTACTTATTATGTTATATATATTCAATTTTGAAATATGGTATTATTTTGGGGTAACTCTTAGTAGAGTTGTTGTTTTAAGTATGTACAGGATGATTTTAAAATTAAAAAAAGATGTGTTAGGAAAATGGTAAATGCCGATTACCTGGCAACATGTCGGCCAATTTTATTAGATTAAATTTATGAACAGTGACGGACATTTATGTAGTGGAACTTAGTCTTATTGTCAAATCAAAACCGTAATATTTTAGTACACAAGAAAAGAGTCACTTTTATAACACCAGGAATAAAAGTAAATTAAAAATTCCATTGACGAAACAATCATTTGTACAAAAAGGGCTCATATGCATGGCAGTCAAGATTTATAATAAGCTTCGCAAGAATTTTCAATAAATTAACTGTATTAAAAAAATTCAAGAGTGGTAAAATTGTTTCTAATATTTAAATATTTTTTAAGTATAAATGAACATTTGGAAGATGCGATTGAATGAATTAAAATGTATTCAATACAAATAACGTAAGCAATAGACACCAGAACTTATATAATATTGTTTAGTTTTTATTTAAGTTTGTATTATCTTTACTTTTTATTTATTTACTTTATTATTAATTGTTTATTTTTACTATTTATTTATTTCCTCCAATATTTCGTTTTTTTAATTCATATATTTTGTTGTTACTTTTGCATTACTGTGTTTTTTTAATATTTTTTTGAATGGCTATAAGTGGCAAATAAGTCCGCCATCTAACCGTGTATACCTTTGTTTTTATTTAAGATTTCTTTTTTGTATTTATCCATTGTATATATTATGGTTAATAAAGATTTTTTATTATTATCACCAATAAATTATAGTTTATTACCAAACCTAATTGTTTATTGATAATAATCAACATCCTTTTTTAATGCTGAACGTTTCAGCTTCAAGTATTTTGAATTTAATAACAATAATAATAACTCAGTCAATCAAAGGGCCACCTAATCCCGCATACTTTATACTCCGGAGGCGGGGGTGTAGTTTAGGGGCGCAGAATTACCATTTTATTGGTTCCAAGAGATCAGCGGTAAGCCCGCCCGCGCCCGCGCCCGCGCCCCCGTCCGCAGCACGACACCGCGGAATGATATTCAAGTTGCAAAGCGCCAACTTACTGCAAATGTACCCATCTGCTGGTGTGGTGTTGTCGAAGTTGGAGTAATATTTTGGCTCGTAATGGCAAGTTATGTTAATAATCACAAATCAGTTACAACGATCAATAGTGTCGCAGACTCATTGATCAGATCGGTCCGAGGTTCGACCTCCACTATACCAGCTACGTGCTAGTCAATTCGGCACTTCGGGCCTCATTTAATCAGCCCTAAGGGCCTTAATAAATATGCCTTCTCGGCCTTAATGAATCTGTTCTTATCCTTATTTAATCGGACATAATGCCTCAGCTGATCGGCTCTTCAAGCCTCAATTAATTAATATCTCTAAAATGAAAGCTAATACTCTTCCAAGAATTCGTACAAAAAATGGACTTTTTAAATACATGTCACCATTGTGGAATAACGACAGGGCCTGCTGAATAGAAGAATAATTATATAGATTTATCCATTTTTATTCACCTGCTTATTTGAAATACGACTAACGGGATTTTTGGTTTTGATTTTGATTGATTGGTAAATAATAAAAATTTATGATTTTACAAAAATGAAGTACACGCGAGTAAATTCTTGCAATATAAAATATAAAGCAGTTATATTGTATTTCTTTAAACGATATTGTAGCAAAAATTTATATTATCCGGTTTATTTTTTCTTTATAACATCAAAACTAATTCATACGTAATTAAAACTCGTTTATTGTTGGGTTTTTGATCTGGCTGAACTAATCGATAGTTAAATTTATTTCAACAGAGAGGGAAAAGTTTTCGAGAAGGGAATATGGAAGTCTAGGCATTTACAGGGCTTATGACCTGTCATTGGCTGGTTTAAGTGGCCACTTACACACTGTGTAACATTCACCATTCTGCCCATGTTTGAACATCCACATTTACTCAACTCTTCCATCTGTTGACTTTTGTGAAGTGAAAGAGCTGAAACCTTTATCACGTGGGTGAGATTCATCCGGCTGAACCAAATCACAACGCCTGGTTGCCTAGTAGGTTACACAGAGTGTAAAGTGGCCACTTAAACCAGCCAATGACAGGTCATAAGCCCTGTAAATGCCTAGACTTCCATATTCCCTTCTCGAAAACTTTTCCCTCTCTGTTGAAATAAATTTAAATATGAACAACTCCCTAGGGAGGAAATCCAGCCAGTCTGCAAGCATTTGGACATAATCAAACATTGTTTAATCGATAGTTAATTATTTTTCTGAAGCCCTATACCATCTCCAGCTCATTGTCGTACACAGTTGACAAACGGTCCTCCTGCTGGAGTCTGATCTGTGATTAATTCAATCTTTTTCTCGCCCTACTACGGATTCCTCCAGATATGTAGAGGAAGTCGGGGAAATATGACAAAAAAAAGAATTGGGATATTTCGTACGTGGAAAAGGGAATAGGAGTAAATAATAATATCAGAGAAAAGTTTGTTATTACTTACTTAATGTTGAAATAAATAGAAAAACTCTATTACAATTGAAGAAATAAAAACACAGTCACCAGTGGGGTATTACCGCCACACCTAAAAATAAAGGCGTGCACTTCTCAAAAAAAATTATTGCACACACACAACTAATTTTTTCTCATTTTCTTGTCCCAAATAGTACTGGCAACCGAGAGGAATCTTTTTCAAATTATTTTTTTTTTTTACTTTGAATCTTGAAATAATGACAATGTTATTATATTTCATTTCTAAGACATTTAACTAAAGTACATTAATGCCGCAATTGAGTGCGTTCAGACACGTTGAAACGTCTAGAGATCTTCCGAATAGAGCCTTTTTTCTGCATAATATCTTCTACAGCACTCTGCGGAGCTTACATCGTCTATTGTGCTCGAAGACGTTTTGTTTTGAACAGTGGAGGCATTCTAAAATAAGAAAAAGCACGTTACTAACTACGCGCAAAATCTTTGGGAGAAAATATGCCGCGTATGGCATAAATCTACATTCTAAACGTCAAAACAAGACGCATACAACATGACATCACAAACAGAGTTGCGAGTCATGGGCCTAATTATCCAAATTCATTCTGAATAATACATCTACAGCTGCTATTTTTGATACCGTGACTTTCACAAAAATAGTTTCAAGAAACATTCAGTCAATATATTTTAAGGCTTTTGGGTTTTCAGTTGAAACCTAATTACACTTTGCCATGCAGTCCATCGATGTTTAATGAATGGGCGCTTTTGCAGCGTCATCCATCCATAAACTAACGATTTTTTGCGAGATTTATAGCAGTGTGGCATATTATCAAACGCGGCATATTACCCAAGTTACTCTACAAGTACCTATATTATTTATGGCTTTTAGACGGGGTTACTTAAACAGGAGAAGAAAAAAATATTTTGAGTTACCTTTTATACAAATAACTTCATATTATGGCATTAGACATCGAAAATTAGTTGCACGTTCTGCTACGACGTGCTATTAACATTTTTTCAATCAAGTGTTCCCCGCATGAGATGTATCAATTAAATCCTAACACAAATTTACGGGGTCCTAACTGGAAGCTCTATCGTCCCTAATTCCACCTCAATCCCAAGAAAAAGTTCCTTTCCAGCAGGGTGGTTTCAGACTGGATTAAATTGCCAAGCCTAGTTGTCTATCCCATTTCAGTCGACCGCTTCAAAAACAATTTGGATGCTTTTTTGAAGGATGAAAAACGCAAACAAAAAGCTGTACACGAGATATAGGCGCTTCATCGAATCTCTTTTATATCTGCCTATAACAAATATTTTATACTATCTAAAACATTACCATCAATGTAACATTTTTTTCAACTGAAACCATCAATCTCCCTATTTCATTCCTGCCTCTTGCCAAATTCGATTTTGTTTCATCTCTTCATCACGTCTTTAATATTGCCTTTTTTATCTCTCTCATATAATGTATTTATAATATATATTTATTTATTTATTCATAAAAAGATTTGTATATTTTTATTTTTTTTAATAACGTAGGTATCCCTAACTCTATGAAGCCAAGAGCCCTATGTGAGAATATGTAGTCTTTGTTAATGCCCACTGAGCGTATATAAATAAATAAATAATATTCACAAGTAAAAGCATTGCAACGTGTATCTAACTGGCATTTTCTCAATTAACATTTGTCCGTGTCTGGGTGGATGGCGAATACAATTCTGCGTGTGAAATAGAGCCAGAATACTGGACGAGTACTTTCTACTCAACCGCTCTCGAGTAAAAATCCTGACTAAGGAAATAAGCATAGATGAATGGTAAGTGCGTTCGCCCTACAGGCATGAAGTCTAGGGTTCAATTTCTGGAAGAGTCGGCCTGAAACATATTGATTTAAAAGGTGGTCTCCGTACTGGCGCCTATGTAAGACTGATTAAATTACCTTCGTGTAACAGATGATCGAGATACGCCACATTTGGTTTACTAATGCAGTGCCCTATGCACCATTTGGTGCGGGTAAGGGTATGGATGATGAATTAACATTTTGTTTATTTGTTTAATTAACTATGTAAACAATTATAATATTACAGTATGTTTCAGGTAACACTAGTCTCACTGTCGCTTCTGTCATTTCTCGTTAGTAATATTTTTTTCCACAATTTTCAAAGGCCAAAACAATAAACGATATCATAAATGTAATAGCATACCATAATTACGGATACAAGATATGAGAATTTCAAAATAAATAAAAATATAGGAACAAATAAATCACTTGGGCGTTGAATTTTATTGCTTTTTGTCAACTTTTTTTATTCTGGCTGTTTTGACTATTTGTTCAAATATACGTACACAAAATTTATTATTTATTTACTCCCTTATCCACTGAAATCGAAAAGCGATGAGTTTATTATTTAATTATTCCTATGTGCGTGTCTATTTTTTTTCTGCTAGTGTTAGTAGTCGGCATTGCCTACATAGAAAAGTTCGATTTTTAGTTTGACAGCTGGCTTCTAGCTGGTTCGTTTGTTTTGGAGCCAACTCCTGTCGTCCTTGGAAATAACATAAGTTTTACCAAAATTAAACGAATTTAAATTAACGAACCATAGTTCGTTATATAATAGTAAAAATACCAACATACACATTGGGTACAATTTTTTTTATATATATCAAATAATTTTTATTTTTAAGGTTCTGCATCGCTCGGGTTTGATCTCTACAGAGGTGATTAATTATTATTCAGTACTTAGGAGAGTAATGCATTTAGGTAGGAACGCCTCATCAGTAAAACAATATGACGGCGTCCCGCTGGCGCTGTGAGGTGGTGAACTTCGGGCGGGATCGGCTCCCCTCGGGTCCCACCCCTCGGGAAGGCAAATTGACCTCATTACTGGGGGTGAAGTATTCTAAGTTAGATTAAAGAGTGTTAAGAAACAATTACGATGTCCCGCCTTCCATGGTTGATAGAGGGATTGTCGTGAATACGCATCCATCACATTTTTAAATCTTAATGAATACTGAAATTTACAATAGTTATATTGCGTATACTTTCGAAATAAATTTCCGTTATATTTCTTTACTAAATAATACAAGTACAAACATACGAATACTTTTAAAAAATAAACAACAACACGATATTTTTAAAAAAGACATGTATATACCAAAAAAGGCATGCTGCAATTCAAAATCAAAAGAAAAACTTAGAGTAATAAAAAATAAAAAAATATGGATATAATGTAACATTAATTAGTTAGATATAAAAATATGCATTGAAAAAAAAACAGTAGGTATATAAAGTAGTTTTTTAACATCTTAGAATTGAAAAGCAAATGGTTTTTTTTAATACAAACAAAATGGAATTAACAAATTCAAAATAAAAATAAAATAACAGTAAGTGTATAAGATAATAAAATATATGGTTCTCATATTATTATCTTATAATGTATTATTTTTAGGTGTACCTAAAAAAACAGAGAAAAAAATTGCACGAAAAATAAAGTTTTATTTCGACTTTAATAAATAATTAGCTTTAAGCAACGTATTTAAAAACACCCTAAAATACATTATATTTGTATTTAAATCAATATTCTTTGTTATACTTATATGATTAAACGATATGTTTGCTTGTAATTATACACATTAGATTTATACGGTTTTTTGTGAAAACCAAATACCGCTTCTATAACGCCTGCATAACAAAATGCACGTGAATTTTGGCACCCAAGCGGCTTGCGGCACCTCATTATGGCCCAAATCTGTAAACTCTCGAATTTTAAAAACTGTTATTTTAGAAGAATTTCAAGTGGGTGGTGGTTTAATTTTGACAGGAATGTAGAACAAACGGACGCAGCAACCTCCGCTGACATCAAACGAAGACCATTTGGTTAGCTTAGTCGTGAGTCGTGACTTTCTTAGAGCTGTTTTTTTTTAAATTATAAAATTAAATCTCTTTGAGTGGATTCAATGACGGGTCATAAGCCCTGTAAATGCATAGACTGCTATATTTCCGTCTCTGAAGAGTTCTCCGTCTCCTTTGTAATTGTATTCTCCTTAGAGTAGATATCTACATTAAAATTGTGGTTATCACCATATGTGGTAATTATTGTCATATGTGAAAATTATACGTAATTATGGTTATATGCGACAATTTTGTGTAATTATGGTTATTTGTGACAATGACGTGTAATTATGATCATCTGTGGTTATAATGTGTAATTATTGTCACCTGTGATAAATATGTGTAATTGTGGTTATCTGTGATAATAATGAGTAACTATGGTTATCTGTGATAAAAATGTGTAATTACGGTTATCTGTGTGAATTATGGTAATTTTTGATAAGTATGTCATTGTGATATTTATGTGTAATAGTCTGAGACGTAGAGAGTGCAATACTCTGATTGCAATACTCTGAGAGTGCAATACTCTGATTTCCACATTTAATTGTAATTATAAAGGTTTTTCGATAATGAAAAGAAAAATTTCATCATACTGATGGATGATCATAATGATCTTATTATTTTTTTTTTTTTTAAAGAAATATTTGCGTTCTTATGATTTACCCAAATATTTAATTTTGAGGGCCATTTTCAACGAGTTGTAATTGACTCACTATTAGAAAATGGAATCAAGGTAGGGCAGAGTGGGATTCGAACCACAGACCTTCGGTCCTTGAGTCCGAGACACTAGCCACAGGACCACAACCCGATATTATGCAAATCAATACCACCTGATCGAGGTATAGAAGTGAATTCCCTCCTAAAGTTGTGTGATGTTGTATACAGACCATGCAGTTTTGAAAAGTCTGTTGGTGATTTTCAGGAAATTGTTGACAAACTGCAGGAAAACTCAACTCGTCTTGGTCTTAATATTAATACAAAAAAGACGCAGTACCTTAATAACCTTTTGATACTACGGAAAAAGTAGGTAATATTGTTGTTTTTTTTATAGATATTCTTATTTCAGCGGTTTAAAACACGTTTTTGTTTCAATATACGAGTTTATTATACCGACATAAATATACCTATAATAAACATTTTAATTTTGGAAAACGTGTTGTTTTTCCATTCAATGTGCTTAATAGAAAACGACTCCGTAAATAAGACACCGAAATTTTTGCGAAGTATTTTCTTCTTTATTTTCCATATCGCACGGGAGCTTTTCTTTAAGGCGGAGCGTCAATCTATGTACACGCCCATTCCCCGTGGGCCCGCCCCCGCCGGCCCTCGCCCCGCCCCGCCCGGCGCGTTCCTGGAAGTCAGCTTGCGGTCGGAGGCCCCCAATAAATTAGAGACTCGAAAGGTCACACTTCGAGTGCTGGTCGGCGGCGGTGGTCAGACTCATATCGACTATTCGAAAACATTAACTCGCCAGTCACAAGTGCGCACTCACCGCTATTCTCAACAAGGTTAAAAAATGCAAACTTTTAAAGATGATGGGACTTTTATAGTGCAGATGCTGTTTGAAACCTAACAGGACTGGAGTTATATCAATGTGTGATGGTCCATACAAAAAACAGAATAATTCAAATATGAATACAACATCAAAATAAATGAATCGTTAAAACAGGGTTTATTTTTCTTTCTTATTATCATGAACACTTGATAAACTTACTGCTTTGCTCCATGTTTATTTTTGTAAATTTATTGAAATCATTTAGGAGTTGCTAGAACTCCAGTTTTGTATCGGTAATATATTTGGTAATCTAGCTTCCATATTATGTAAATCGGTGTTTTTCAACCTTTTTGCATTCGCGACCCCTAAAAAAAATCTGCCCACCCCCCAGCACCTTAACTTTACTATCTGTACTACTCGTATGTCTGCGATTTCAACGACATCATATTTAATTTTATTTCTATTAAGGTGATATTATTTAACGAAAAATCAAGTGCTAGGAAAGAGCGGGCGCAGCGGGCTATCAGCAGTAAGATCTACGAGGGCCAGTCAAGAACTGATGTCTCCTATTATTTCTCTTAAATAAAGTTAGTTTAGAGAAAAATTTGAATTAGACGCTAATTTTCAAACCGTCTTCTACAATCTACTGCAGAGGTAACTTTCTGATCACCGGGTGGCTTCACTGTAGTCGCTTGCAAAATAGCAGACATCGATGTTCGCATTAAACAGCGTTATTTGATTGAATTCTGGAATGCGGAATATAACGCCCATTTGCATTCATAAAAGACTGAAAAATATGTACGGTGAGGCAATAGTGGATGTCCGCACTGTTTGACGATGGGTTCGTCGTTCTGAAGTGTGAAGCTGAAGGACAAACACAGTTACAATGAAAACATCCACCACTTTCCCGAAACTGTTCATAAAGACTTGAGTCTTTCTTCAGTTTCGCATATCAATATCAATTTATTTTTTTTAAAACTAATTAAGCGAATATTTAATATTTCTTTACAATCCATCGCGAAAACAACAAAACAAATAAACTTTAAAAACTTTCATTGTACCCCTCACTGCAGTATTGTCAGTTTGTGATCAATCAAATACACATGGTGAGCACAATCACCTTTTTCTAATTTCCCAGTATTACAGTGGAGAAATACAGTGTTAGTTCCAAATTGAGACCGCGGCCGCACGCTCCAGATCCCGCATCGGAAAGGAAGAAGAACGTAGTAATACAAACAAATCAATCAAACGACACGAAACCCAAATACATATAGGAAACATTAGAATAATTTGCCCTGTACAACATGCACTCAATCAACAGAAGAAAAACAATACGTATCTATAACAAATCACAGTGGAACATCAAATTATCAAGACACTACCGGCAAAATCCTAACACAGATCCTAACATGATCCCTATCGAACTCAGGCGAACACCGTTAGTAGACAAAAAGCGGAGCGGCAGGCCGTTGACTGCAGCGACTCCAAGCAATATTCAGCGAGTCGATGACATCATTCGTAGTGACCGCCGAATAACTATACACGAATTGTGTCGCATTCTCTCCCTCACTAGAGGCAGTGTGATGACGATTATTCGACAACTGAAAATTGGATGGGTAGTCTCTCCATACAGCCCTGCCATTAGATTTTCACCTGTTTGGGCCGCTCATCGTGGGATTCACTTTGAAGAAGAGGAGGCCGTGAAAACGTCCGTGCGTCAATGTTTAAGGGAGTAGGACCATATTTTTAACCACCACAATGGAATTTATGGCCTATTTATTCTACATAGTCTATTTGGACGGGGATTATATCAAAAAGTGACAAATGAATCGTCAACAGTGTTGACTTCAACATATAAAACTGTATTTTCTTGACAATTAAAAGGAAAAAAAAAGGAGGCATTCGTATTTACGGACTCTCGTATAAATTTTATAGATCTCGCTCCTTACGGGATGCTTGAAATTGAATTAGATTTTAATGAGATTTATGTCTTTTGAATGAAGAGAAAAGAAAAGCAAAGAGCTGGCAAGGGAAGCTTTGAAATTATTAGTGCCATTCGCAAAATCCTACCCACGTGAACAAACGTTGGTTATTTGCCTTTCAAAAATAGAACCACGAATCGATTTATAGTTAAGAATAAACAGGCACATTCTTCTCATTGAAATTATTTTACTTTTGAAGCAGGGTAGGACTAAAAGCCCTCGATTTTTACTTTTAACTTGCTTGCGGCCGCGACCCCCTTGGAGATCGCGACCCACAAGTTGAAGTTCACTGATATAAATTATGGTAACTACCTACTACATATATTTTGTAAATAGCGTCTACGACTGCAACCGCCCGCGCACTCTGTAGCTGCAGGACGTGTTATAATTAACTCCTATTTTTATAAACGATTTATATTTTGTCATTGAAACACTTTATGGTCATCATCATCATTACCTTTATGTACCAGATGGTGCATAGGGCACTGCATCGGTAGACCAATCCCAGCGTATCTTGATCATTTTTGTCAATTCTTCATAGTCAATTTGAAGAAATGTAAATGGAGGCTAGATTTCTTGTCGTCCATGTGCTATTTAGCTACAGATGTGCTGTAAATTAGCTTCTATCTGTTATTGAAATCGGTCATAATGAGGAAGCTCAGTACAACGGGAAATTGGATATAAATAAATATTCTCTTACGCGCGGTAAAAATTTTAGCATTTAATTGCATGGGGAAGTTTCTCGAAAATGCAGGAATTCAAATTGAATTCAATTCAATGGAGATTTTTATGTTTGCTTCTAATACCCTCCTTTTGTATTCTTCAACCACCCTGACACATCAAAATGACATTTAAGAGAGGTATTCTCGTTTTATGTAAAACAAATGTTAAGTTCATAATTATTTATACAAAAAAATACTAAACTTTTCTTTTAAACTTAAGCAAAAAAATGTTTTTATTTATACTTAATATCAAAATAATAATATTTTTTTAAAAATATATAAAAAACATAAATACTAAGTTCGTTAAAAAAATTGTTCCGAAGATATCTAATTGGAGTGTACGAGTTTGATGAAGAGCCTGATTTATGATGATTTTAAAGCGCCGTCATTATTATTGAGCCCGAGGCTTGGTTCAGGATATGTTTTAAAAATTAACTACCTGAAAGTTTGTGGACTTTAGACTTTAGGTTAAAATGAGATGCCTAAATAAAAAGATTTTTGTAATATAAATCCCAGATTTATAAAAAACTTAAGAATAACACGGCAAAGCCGTTCGCTGCCCTAGTTTTTGGATGCTGAAATATATTTTTATATAGGTATATCAATGTTTTGTTTTATAATGAAAGACAATTTTGCGAGAGACCTTTTTTTGTTCATAAAGTCAAATGAGTAAAATCAGTAAGTGGAGATTGGCACTCAAAATATGCCGAAAACACTATTTAATAACGGAAAAAATAGAATTCTTTAGCTACATGGACACGTAATAAGATAATGAACATATTGGCATTCAAAATCGGAAAACTTACTCAAAAATAATAAATGGTATATTTAAATATTGTATACCCCTATGAGAAATTAACTAGTAGGTAGTCATGTCATTGTTTATTTTTGCATAAAAATGTCTGCCTTAAAACAGGTTGTACCAGTTAGGCAGAAAAGGCTCGGGAGGCTACGCTTAAGAAAACAGCCCTCGATTTCACCGATTTTCCGCTCAGTTTTGCCAAAAGGAAAATAAGAAGCAGGACCCTTCAACTCTGGAATGATCGCTATTTGAGTGAGACAACCGGAAGTGTAACTAAAATGTTTTTCCCTACAATTTTTCGTGCCTATGATTTCAGAAAAATGCAGAATGCTGGCTACGAGCTCACCCAGATGCTTACGGGTCATGGTAGGTTCATGAGCTACCTGCATCGCTTCAAACTCTCAGAGATCGACAGCTGCCCATGCGACGATGAAACTCCTCAAGATGTCCCTCACCTGTTGATGCATTGCCCCTTTTTCAGCTTTCAAAGACAACAGCTGGAGGCGCGATGCAGTGGCCTGGGCGAAGATCTACGCGACATCCCATCGGTGATAGGTAATAAAGAACTCACACGAGAGGTAGTATCATACATGATGAATATAGCGCAGGAAATTGGTAAAATAAACCAAAGTAGGGAACAAAATGCCGAACACTCCTCTAGTGGAACGGAAGGCCTGTTGACTACTGCCAACAGGCCGGCTTCTCCTGAAGAGTTTTAAGTGGTTTCCTCTCCACGAGAGCAAGTGCTGAGAAGTTCCTGATTAGCCCACATTAATATATCCCTCCTGATCCCAATAGTTTAAATAAATTTTAAGATATTTAATTGCAGAAAAATCCACTTTTTGAAAAATAAACTTGTATATTATAAGAAAGGTCAATAATAAAGCAACTCCCATTAAAAAAAAGGCAGACTAGACATAGTCCAGAGAAATCTATTACCTAAGTATGTATGTAGTGGATAAAGAAAACCATAATAATAATTTTTATTTTAAATCAATTTTGATAAAAATGGTCTATGAAACATACAAAAACTAGGGCAGCGTGTTATAAAAAAAACAGTCAACATGTATATTTTTAGGCGATCCCGTATAAGTTGGATCCGTTCAGACGTTTCGGCTACCATTGCAGGAGCCATCTTCAAGTAGGTTTTTGTAAAAAAAAAGTGTTTATGTACTTATAATTTGTACCGTGTCACAGTCGGCAGTAGGGACGTTCCATATCATGTGTGTAGTGCCGGGAGCCGTGTTAAGTTTAATTTAAGCCTATCGTCTATGGTTATGTTATTTGGGTGTTTGTGTATTTCAATTGCCTCTTATATTATTCGTGCACAGTAATTTCTAGGTTTATGTAAAATCTTTGGTTCGACGGCAGTTTGGTAAGTTCGGTTATAAAAGCAAACACAATATATTGTAGAACAGAAAACTTTCTTTTGAATGCCGTATAACCTTTACCATTTTGTTTTACGTTTGGTGCTCATTTTTGAATTTCGATAAAAACAGGCACAACTTATGTTAACACCTAACACAGTATTTACCCGACACAAAAGGGTATTCTTAAACTCTTTATTTTGTGTTTATTTATTTATTTATATGTACGCCCAGTGGGCATTTTTAAGGACATATTTATACATAAAAAATATTATCAAGGAATAAAGACACGATGGTATATAATAGACTTGGTGGGAGTGGAAGCGGGAGAGAGGTGTTTATAATTGAATGTGATTCAGAGATCGTTTGAAAGAAGATAACTTGTTATCAAAGAAATCAAGACTAGTATGTTTGTTGGCAGATCTAAGAATTCTGGGCATAGGGGAATGAAAACTATAGTTAGTTCTATGGTTATCGGTATGAAAGAGTAAGTTTTGTCTAAGGTTTATGGTTGGGATATTTAATATTATTGCGCTCAGTAGTTCAGGCGCATCAAAGAGTAAGTTGAGTATTTTAAATTAATAAATTAAATTTTTATAAAATATCGATATTCGTTACGATTGTAATACTAATGCAATGCCCTATCCACCATTAGGTGAAGATAGGGGATTATGATTAATAATTGTTTACATGTACATACCTAAAGTAAACATTTCAGAGCTCTCTAGCATTAGACAAGAGACAATATAACTAAAAATATCTGAAGTAGGGACACTCGTTCGTGTTCTCGCCCTGAATACAGAGCAGTGGGAGATGGAGCTGGGAAGGGAGGGTCACCCGACCACCTCCCACCAGAGTGACTGATGGTGGGTGATGGTGGTAATGAGTCAATTCCGAGTCAAAGGGCTTTAGGTCCCGACCCCCCGCAAAGACGACGGAACGGTTTTTTAAACATTACTTCCTTTACTGAAAAGATATTCCATGAAAACAAAAAAATAATCATTTAACCCTGTGAAAGCATAGAATAGAAGACGTAGAATATATTATAATATAGAAACAAGTTTGCATACATCGCACTGTGTCCAAAACTTTCCCAATTACTCCCCTCTGCACTACATCCCGCCTGCGTGCATGCTTTAAGTGCCTGCGTAATGTTGCCAGACCGTGAACTATATTCAATCATAACACAAATATGAGTTAATTTTGTATTATGTCATGTTATGTTTTACCATAAAAAATATTTACCGACTAGAATATAAAAAAACTGGTACTTTTAATAGATAAACGTAAAAAAACATGAAATAATTATTTACTAATATTAGAGGCCAAGGCTTATTTATAGAAAGCCGGGTAAAAAATTCGACTACCCTTACAATACTAAAAAAATGTCCATCTTGTTTTATTTCACAATCTGACAGACGGTAAAATAGTCGAATTCTCAAACAATATTGTTAGTGAATTTGCTACTTACAAACGAAATGAGATCTCACTCTATTCCCTTTTAATCCCAGCAGTATTTGGACACTTACGAACGACACAAGACAGCATAATTGAATTTAAATCGGCAGTTGCGTACTATGCAGCGTCTACAGAGTAACTAATGGCAAAAACGTAAAACTACTAATTTATGAATAGTTTAGTCGGCTTCAGTTTGACGCACGTACGCGGTTTCTAGACTATTATAATTCTAAGCATGGAATGGTTATCTCCAAAAATATTGCCACTTGCCATATCTGCTTAGATCTTAGATAGATACCCACTATACTTTTAAACAGTTTCTATGACTGTAAAGATTGTTTGAATTCCGATTGTTTAGGTTAATATTATTATGTATCATATTAATGATTGAGTGAATGAGGCATTAGCCTATGTATTGAAAATCTTAATAACCTTAGAAATTAATTAAAAATTAGACCTACATATTTTTAAAAATATATGTATTTTTGCACCGCCTAAAAGTTATTGCGAAACCGCTATAGTTTTTTTTTAATCCAAAAAACATAAAAGTGCGAATTCTAGGGAATTAAATTTTTTTTAAATATCAGCGATTTATTTGTCTTGGATTTTTATTTATCATTATTATGTCAGCATTATTTATTTTATACAGCGCCGCAAGGGTCGGGTGAGAATGTACTAAAGGAGCCGGGACCAGGATAACAGGAGGGGGAGATGATAATATTTACGAGTATCGTGAGGTGACCCAGCGCAGCGCGGGAAATCCAGGCTTGGCGGGAAAAGCTTCCAAACAATATTTCTACTGCCCAGGGGGTTACTCTCGCCTCTCACCTCCTCGTACATTATACACTCCTGCGCTGCTCCCACGACCCGGTCCAAGATTTGAATCCCACTCAACCGCAACTCGTTTTCCATTTTTCCAGCACAAGTTATTTACGACTTTTAGGAAATGGTCTAAAAACTTATATATTTTAGTCAATAATAAGAACTCGAGTATGCTCGAGTAGAACTCGATTTTTTAATGTAATTAAATATTTATTAACCACTTACCGACATTTCTATGTCTATCGGTTTTGTGACATGGCCGTCTCTTCTTCAGGACACTAATTACACTAATATGCAAATTTCACCATACACCTTCATCAAAGTGGTTGCACGAAAATATAATATAATTTATTTGTGCAACTACTATGGTAAATGTGTAGGCAGAGTGGGATTTGCATGTTAGTGTAATAAGTGTCCTGATGAAGACGGCTACGTCTCGAAACCGGTAGACATAGAAAATAAAATGTTTTGACACAAAGTTAACGCTATAAATAATAATATTTTACTTTAATGTTTTTTCTTGGTGCATAAAACGAGTATGTACATTATATATACATTTGTATTTTATTAATATTATTATTTAACTACTTTTAACTATACCCTTAACGTATACTACATTAATTGAATGTGAATTTAACATTAAGTGAGTACCGAGGCCCCGTAAAGCTGATTAGTTTTTATTAGCAATTATTATTAAGGCAGGTATGCCAAACCTAACCCACTTCCAAAATGGCCCGTGATTAGATTTTCCATAGTTCCCACAGCTCGAGAAGAGGAATGTACAACGTGCCGTATATTATACAACTATTATAATTCAGTAGAGTGAAGAGAATGCCATATTAATAAATAGATCCGCGGCCCACAGACAGTCACCTGTTAGGAATGTGGTGTTACATTCCTACAATATTTGCCGGATGCCTCTGAAAAACTTGTTGTGTAAAATGAGATTCTTTTGTTTTTTTCTGAAAACATATCCGATTCCCTAAAAACCAAGCAATGTGCAAAATTAAAACAATTATAATTATTTTAGTTTCGCAGTAATTAGTGGATTGAAATAAGGTACCTTTATTTATTTCTAGACTCGTTTTACACATTCCTACACAAACACAAAAAAGCGAAACGAAATATTTTTTTGAATAAGAGCATCTTGCTCCATGACTAAAGTAAAAGTAGTAGCTCCATCACTATTTAAACATGTTTTGTAAATATATTGTTTTCCTTTCTTTAATTTAAGAAATATGCCAAAAATGTTTATTGATTACACTTAAATTTGTACCCCAAATAATAAAACAAAATAAAAATCAGTATTTATGAAATATTATCAATCTCTTTACCCGAATGCTTATATTACTATGTTATCCGATTATTGTTTTATTTTATTTTATAAGGTAATTCAACAAAGATACATACCTACTAGAAAACATACAGTTTGAAGCTGTTCGTCAATTTCAATCTCACATGCGTATATATCTTAGATTTATCCCTATGAATTGTATAAATGGACAATGTCCGTAAATAAATAAATACCTTAAATTATAGAATTATACAAAACAGAAAGAATTACATTTGTAAATGCTTTTTTTTAAATTTAAATATTTTTATTGAATTTCTTATACGGTAAAAAATAACTTGTACGCGTGTACTTATTGTCTAAAATTTATTCGCAAAAATTAGGAGAGAATCATAAATAATGACAATTTTATTTTTTCGGCAGTATATATTTTATTCCCGGCACATGCGGGTCATAGGTAAGTGGTATGTAGTATTACTTAAAAACATAGGCAGTTAAATATGTCCCGATGTCCGAGTGTTCTCAATCCCGCATTTATTTGTATTTTATTGAGGTGGTTAGTATCTACTTTATAGTTTAATATTTTATAGAGATTACACTAGATACGGCTCTTAGCACCCGTCTGAAACATGTTCCATTCAACTAAGGTTCGGGGCCTTCCCTTGTATTTTTGTTATTTATTTATTTGGGGGAAAAAACAGTTTTTACATACAGAAGATAAGGGTACATTCATTGAAACTAAAATTGTTAAAACACTCAAAAAATATTTTCCAAAGTTATGTTAGTTATTAATTAAGTGTACACATTATAATAACCCAGCAATAACATCAAATTAATTTAAAAATTAGGAAACATTAGTAATTCAGAAACTCCAAATAAAATATGTATCTATGATAAATAATAATAAAGCTAATAAAGTAAAAAATAAATAATAGTAATAATAAATAAAAAATAAAACATGCATAAATGAATAAGTGCATTTATTAATATATTTTTAAAATAAGAAAAAAAAAACAAGTTGTGTAAAAATATTAAAGAAGGTACAAAACATAATATTGAACATACATTTTTAATGACATACTCATACAATTATACAGGCGCATTATAACCGCCCATAAGGAATCTTCCATATTTAGTATAGGAAAGTTGAAAAATGTCTGCGAGACCGGAGAGAACGGTAATTTAATAATGACGTGCCGTGTAGATAAAATCAGTCTTTCTTGAATTTGTCCTGGGTATTTGTAGTTTGGAGTCTTGTCCTGTTGGGCACAAGATATTCTAAAGAACTTGTAAGTATAGGACAATCTATGACATTTGGTGGGAAATAGTGTTTTACGCGTAGCGGTCAGTAAATGTGAAGCAACATAAAATGGTGGACATACAGCTTTGAATTCATAGACAGTTAGTATGTTTTACTCTACCGCGCGATTTGCAGGGCGATATGCGGCATGACGCGACAACGCCCACCTTTAGAACATAATTTGAACCTATCGTTATTGTATAAAGCGACATCTCTTTTCAATCATACCTCAGTGTTTATGGCATACATATTACAGGCATATTTAGTTCAGTAATCTTGAATCTTTCTTCCAATACGGGAGCACATTTTCAAATGACCATAAATGTTAAAAAAACATGATTTTATATGCAAAGTCTGAAGGCGATTCATCTACAATTTGCTCTTCTGATTCACGATCAATCAAATATGATACATATCCGCTCTTCTCCGTAACACTAATGTGAGACTACTTAGGTACACATAAGTAAGCACTATTATTAGCACTAATATTCATTGTATAAATTACTCACCATCAAACTACTCTCCAGAGAACTTTCAGAGAAGGGAATATAGAAGTCTAGGCGTCTACAGTGCTTATGACCTGCCACTGGCCGGTTGCCTAGCATGCAGGTGAAATAATTCAATCAGACGAATCTCGCTAATATCAAGAAAGGTTTCGGCTCTTCAACTTCACAAACATCGACAGATGGAAGAATTGAAGGAATATATATTTTCAAATCACCTATTCCACGGCTCTACATGTTAGCAAACAAACGTGAAAACTTAGATTTATTTAATTTATCTTTATACGAATTAAAAGCAATACTTTTATCACTTCTTTTCTCAATTATAAAAATGTACTAAGTGTTATACTTGTTTTACTGTTAATACTATAATACACCGCCCTGTTACTTCAATACTTTTTTTTGTAAAATCTTTATTTATCGTTAATTTGCTGCATACCTATGTTAAAATGTCGTATTTAATTTTCTTTTATTGTATCTTTATTTTCTGCTGATTTTATTTTATGTATCTATATTTTATATACTTGTGTACAGGTGTTTTGTTTCATTATAATTGTTTTTCAATATTATTTTATACTTTGTCAAAGACGTAAGCCATCAAAATAAATAAATATAGGCAGAATGATAAATGTTGTACTGTAAGTAAAGTGGGCACTTAAATCAGCCAATAACAGGTCATAAGCCCTGTAGATGGCTAGATTTCCATATTCCCTTATCTAAATTTTATTTATCTCTGTTTTAATATTTTAATAATTACTCTACCGAGCTTTTATTTGTACCAATTACTTAGTAATTTTATAATTTATTAATCACGTAAAATTTTTAATAATTGGAACTGTAGTTGCATGTGTGCATACTTAATTTAATTTAATTTGCAAGGCGAAAATTAGATAAATACAATTGTATAATATGTCACTAGACAAACTTGAGAAAATTGTGTAAAGTAGACGGAGACATCAAGTACAGTTTACCCACGGATGTAAACTGAAATAGTACGGCATTCTATCCTCTTCAACTACGAAATGCACAATGTTATGGCAAGTGAAAAGAGCTTCCTCTCTTGATATAAAATAGTAAAAAATAAATATTATGCAGATATAATCACAAAATACGGAATCTTAAATATGTACCACATACGAAAATGTTATATTCGATTATTTTAAAACTTATTCGTTAAACAGTTTACATATATAATATTATTATAAGAGCACACAAATTTTAATATCTATATATTTCACTTGCGAAATGTCAGTCGAAGAAAATAATGATAAAATTTTAACGTTTAATGTTAAATAATAAATAATTATTGAGTTTTCTTTAAAATTGGCAGATTTCCTGCATGAAAAATCAGAGATAAAACTATTAACTATGCCAACAGTTTCTATCATCAAACTTATTTTATTTAACGTTTTATAGTTTATCTGACCCCAACAATAATATTCTAATGTGTCTCCGACGTTGGCGATCATTTCTAAAATGACCTATCTGTCTTGCGCTGCCCGGAACAACTCTTCCACACATCTCATTCCGGTCCAGTCTCTCATGTTGCGCAGCCGAGATGTTTGCCTTTTGCCAGGGCTGGTATTCTGAACGGAATTGAGCGCGTAGAGATCGCCCTGTTAGCGTGTATTTAGTACGTTAATACGCGTTAAAAATGCGTTTTCTCTGCGCGCGTTTGCGTTCGGAATACCACCCAGGGCTGGTATTCCGTGGCCGTATCATTTCGTATATTTACATACAAAATACACGAGAAAACAAACCCGCAAGAGCGTTTGGAAACCAGCCCAGGTGCACGTTGTCCCTCAATCTCGCCCATTAGTATAAGTTGGAGGATCTTATGCTCATCTCCGTGCAGGATGTGACCCAGATAGAAGATCTTACGGATCTTTATACATTTCAACAATTGCCTGTTGTTATGAGCTCTCCTCATATTACCCTATTGCAATATAACCTGTTGAAAAAATATATTTGGATGTTTCAAAAGGCTGTGCTACAAAATTCTTTTACACGCGGTATATTCTGAAATACAGACATTTAAAAAAAAACATAGAAACATACTAGATATTTTTATGTTTTTTCATTATGTATTTTTGTATTATTTAATTTGGTACTCACTCTTGTTTGGCATATTATTTATTACTTGTATTTCTTACTCTATAGAGTGAGTTTCTAGAAACCATATCTCAATTATCATTTCAATCATGTTCATATATATATATATATATATACATACATATATTATTTTTCTATTAATTTAATGATACTATTAATGATATATTTGATTATGTATGAATCTAAATTTGTCTAATTTATATTTATTTCTGATTATCTTTTTTACATTGTTTTATTTTAAATTTAATTGTTCATTACTTATGCCTTGTTTTTCTATTGCATCACGTGTCATTATAATTTAATCTAATTTAATATCAGGCGATCGCGATCTTACGCTTACGGAGCCAAAAGAACAATAAAATATTGCAGTTTGAAAAACCTCGAAAACTCAATATTTTATCTCGACCCTGACAGGAATCAAACCTAGGATCCTAATAATGGTAGGCGGTCACGTCAACCACTACACAATAAGGCGGAAACATCTCCACCCGTTTTTATTGTTGAGGATTTTTATCAAAGGGCAGCCATCGCGTCGAAAACACTCGACCAGGGTTCAGGTTATATTTCACAAAAATAATTGTATTCTTCACCCGCTTGGACACATAAAAAATTACATACTTAATATAATGTTCTGATAGAATGATTAAGTTGTTTATTTTTGCGGTACGTGGGAGTCTCTCTATTACACGTTTATTATTCTGAGAACTTATTTTACATGCTAATCGAATGCATTATTTTAAGAGACATGGCGCCAATCAATTGGTTATAAATCGAAGTTCCTGGAATTTAATTATAAAACTGTTTAATTTTAAGTAAATTGTAGATAGAAAACTTACTTACTTAAATATAGAAAACTTTAATTGGCCTATAATTTTGGTTTATTTGTAAATATTGTATTTTTTTGTTACAATGGCTGTTGTTTTCTTTTAATAAATGTTTTTTTTTTTTAAATATATATTAGAAAGTTGCATCGGGTTCAGTGTCACGGACTCATGGATCAAAGGTCAAAAGTTAGCACCCTGCTCTGCCACACCTACCATTGGAAATGGATCCCAAAATTAAAATACTATTTGAAAATTGTATGAACGCAAAAGTTTATTCTTGAAAAATTAAAAAGAAAAACAATTAAATATAGTTATGTATACAGTAGAATTCCAATTATCCTAATCACTTGAGTCCTGAGTCCGGAGTCCGGACCCCATTCAGATAGTAAAAATTCGAATAATTGGGTGTTTTTCTGACAAAAGGGTATATTTCAATAAATTACTATTAAAAAAAAATATTTCAACATATTACAACAGAGATGAAGAACATTCGAGATAAGGTAATATAGAAGTCTGGGCATCTACAGGGTGTATAACCTGTCAATGGCTGGTTTAAGTGGCCGTTTTACACACTGTGTAACATTCACCATTCTGCCTATATTTGAACATTTATATTCCTTCAATTCTTTTATCTGTTGATGTTTGTGATGTTGATGTTGTTCATCTCTGTTGTAATATGTTAATATAAACAGCTCCCCAGGGAGTTGAATCCAGTCCTTGTCTACAAAAATGTGGACAAACTCAAAATATTGTTAATAAAATATTTATGTTTGTAAGTGAACATTCTTGATGGAAGTTCATTGTAATTTATGATAGAAATAAAAGACAAGTGATACTTTTATCCACAAATTTGTGGATAAAAGTTTTACCTGTCTTTTAATTCAATAATTATTTATTAAATGTATGTTGAAAATTAAAATAAATGGAATTGAAAAATAAAAATATTAAATGACAAGGCGACACTTTTACATGTTAAGCGTAGTTACGAGTGCTGTACATTAGTACAATATGTACGTACCGTACTGCTAACATCTCGGTCTAAGTAAGCTGTTTGACTGTCATCATCTGTTTTCGGGCAGCCAAGTCGTTATTTTGCGAATCGCAGTAGGTTTCCGTCTTTATTTTCTGAAATTCTGAAAGAGATTCGGATAGTCGGAGTTCGGATAATTGGAGTTTTACTATATTATAATAAAACACAAAATGACTTAACGCGCAATTGATTTATAGCATATCTAGACATACAGTCAAATTAAAACCTTTAATACCCTCTGATTTATGTGTGCGTAATAATAAGTTTTCATATAAATTATTCTAGTGTCTAATACAAACGAAATTTGTATATTTACTTGGTTCACCGGCAGGCACCAACACATTAACAATTGGTCATTAATCATTCGAACGCACTCTTTTAATACACATATAAACGAAATCTTTTTTCATTTTGATATAAGACATTTTAAAAATAAGTAATAAAAATAATCATTCTTGTGGGTATAAATATGCTAAATAACATTTCAAATCTTAACGGAAATTAAAGCATTAAAAAGGCAAAAAACCTGTCATTAACAGGTTTATGTGATCACTTTATACACCGTGTAACATTTACCCAATATTTCTAAATTAAAGTATCAATATTAAAGCTAACCATCGAAAACGTTCTACCATTCCTCGTATATGTGAAGCATTTAACAAAAAAAATGATATTTTTTACACTCCTAGTATATTTTACAGTCCATATAATAGGTACAGAAAATAACCAATAGGCTTGATTCAGCGTAACAGAGAATTGACGTTTTGTCTATTTTCTTGCTCTTAATTATTAAATCAAATGCAATTTTCCACTCTTACTTTTCTTCAGTCATCCTTCACCACTCCTTATCAATTTCCTTAATTTTCTTCCCACTGTCTCCTTGTTTTGTCCATATTTATTTTATTTTAATGTACAGTATATTTATTATTTATATAGTTTAAACCCTCGTCGCTTTATTGCAGTATAATTTAGTGAATACATATTATTGGATGGCAGGCCCTACGATGTATACATTTTTTATAGTTTTTAATGATATTAATTTAACCTGTACATCTGTTTGAATTCAAAATAAATAAATCAATTTCTTCAACTCTTCCGTCCGTTTATTTTTGTGAAGTAAAAGAGGTGAAAAAATATGCTAAAAAAGATCATCAATTGGAATTCGTCCGAGAACAATGCTGAAATTTATTTCTTTTTGGCACATAAGACGAAGACCGCTAGACCATGTGGCAAATAAGGGAATGACTGTGGATCTTCGACGGTTATCCAGAGGAAGACCAAAGAACTCCTGGATAACTCGATGCTTTAAAATCCTGCAGAAAAACGGCCTAGAAGAACCGAAGAACATACACTATACACCCTGAGAACGAAAAGAGCCGACCCCGTAGCCTTCCTGAGAAATGAGCTGGGACAGTGTCAGAAAGAATATAAAAGTTGATTTCATCTACATTTTGAGTAGATATGTCTAAATCTGTGTATACAATTACTTTAGCAAACATGTATTCATGTAGTTAAATCCAGTACTCGTCTACAAAGATTTAGACCTACCGAGAATGTTGAGTCTCTATTAATTTGGAGAGTTCGGGATGTCTAAAGTGAAGGGGAGAAATGGATACAAACGGAAGCTTAAAATAACTCATAATTAAGTGCCATATTATACAATTGCCGGTGTTATGACAGCCCCTCAGTATTGTGAACTGTGAACCCACTGCCATCGGAAGGGGGTGATTTAATGAACATTATAAGGGGTGCGATATGCGGATTTATTCTGTCTCACCCTGAATTGCAGTGGTAAGGTGAAAAGTAGACGGTGATATAGCCTCGATAGATATTTTAACACAGATAGATAACTTTTATAATAAAGAAATGTGAAAATGTGTGATCTACATAAATAAAGGTTTCAACGTCAGAGTAATTAACAGATAGACGAATAAAAGAAGTATTATTGTTCGAATGTTACATCTCAAAAAGATTCCGTTGAAATAACACAAAATATTGTTAATAATAACATGTTTCCTTTCGTAATTTTAAATAGCTATCTAAGGGTCAGATATTGAAAACGTCACTTTTTATCATTTCAACACCAGCAATATTGCTGATTATTGAACTAATAATTATTTATGAATAGTTTATAATTCTATGGTAAACAGTGATAAATTCAGGAACTTGCATAAAATACTCGAAAATGCCATTCTTGTCATGCTCCGTGCGCCTGTTATAGACATTTTATTAAAAAAGCATTTCATAATCTCAGATAAAAAGATAAAACGTTAAAATTATAGGGCGGGATAGGGGACTCAGGCCTTAAAAAAACACCCTTTACAATAAATAATTATTTGTTTAAAAGCATGAAATTTTACCAACCATTTGCGTATAGCTTCGTTTTATAGTATTTTTTTTTAATTAAAAATTGTGTTTTATTTATTGATAGTAAATATATTTTTATGTCGACGGTAAAAAGGCTAAATTATTATTGCGCGATTAAACTAACTTTGCTGGAGAGTCAATTTTAATGAAATATAAGCAAAACTTTTTTATTTCGAATGGATTACAAAACAACCTAAGTAAGACGGGGCGGAGCGGGTATGTAAAACTATTAGTGCCATGTAGGATAAATTAATACCAAAACTATTAGTCCCATGTAGGATAAATTAATACCAAAACTATTAGTGCCATGTAGGATAAATTAATACCAAAACTATTAGTGCCATGTAAGATAAATTAATGCCAAAAACTTTTTTTTATTTTTTATTAATAAGTATCATAAAAGGTACATGTTTTTAAAAAATTCTAAACAGATCTACTTAAATATATAAATGTAAACCTTAAAAATAATTCGTAAAAATAAGTCGAATTTTGTGTATTATTTTGTGTTTATAATCGTCGTAGAAGAGGTTTTTTAATGTAAACGCAAAATTTACGTCCGATATTCATAGGAGTCGGCTCCTACGACGCAGCTTAAAATTTTGATGAAAGAGGTATATATGTACACTTGTAAGTCAATTTCGGCTATAATATTGTACATCAGTTGCATAGCCTTTTTACCGACGCCGACGATGTAAAAAAAATACGTACAGTCCATTAAAATATTTAAAAAATTTCGCTTACGTATGCGTAACGAAAACATTTCGTTTAAATCATTCAAGTTTGTAGGTACAAGCAAAAAGTGTATGTATACTTTGTTCACCTACAGGCACATACATTAATATAGGCTTATGAAATAAATACATTGTACCTACCTAAACAATATAATATAATATCATTATTTAATTTTTGTCCTAGCTTAATTTTTCTTTATTTGCATTTTATTTCAATTGTGCCAGTGTGTATTATGTATTATAAAGATTTGTGTTTACTATTTTTGAATGGACTGTTAATAAATAAATAGTGTTTTTAATAAAAACAATAAACCTACTATTTACAAATTCGTTATATCTATCTACCTACATCAATGTTATAAATAATGTGCTGTTCCTAATAATTATTATAACCGACAACCTTTTTAACGATACAAATCAAATTTAGATGCTCCGGCTAGCGCTAAAAAACCGCATACTAAAATTATAAGATACTAAATTTACGCCACTTAATCAAAGTACACCGCAATCTTACTTCCCGGTGATACAACCAAAGCCACAACCCGACGCAGAGCCTCATTGCTTTCAAATGACCTTGCACTTTCCAGCTCAGGTAAGCTAGGCCGCGGCCGCGAGGCGTTCGCTTCAAAACACTTATTCACTTTGTAAACATGTGAATAATGACCACTTTATCAAACAGCTTCAACTAATAGCAAACCACGAAAACTTATCGAATTGCAGATAATCATTTTCTGCGCGCGTTTAAGTAATCTTGTAGTAATCGTTTTTGACTGAAATGGTTGCGTTCGCTTTTCTTAGAAAAGCGTGCGTCAGGCGGAGCGTCATCGTCTTTTGGCGGGAAAGCGCGATACGTCATCTCGCTTCGTTCATTCATGGTTTGTTCAAAGGCAATTTTTTTTATTCCAACATTATTCACGATCTCCCTGGCGGCCTTCAGTGTGCGATTCGTGTAGCGTCGGTTGCGCAAGAGATCCATTCATAAATGTAATTTTACACACGGATTAGAAACTTACGCACGGAACATTATTTCATGTTTTACTCCGAAATTGCACCATTATAGCGTCACGAAGCGCCATGTGTGTAGAATATGTTCCGTTTCATTTATTAAATATTTTTAATTAGTTCAAATAATAGATCGAGTTTTTCTACTGACATTTCTCGGTGGAACTGCATTTTAGTAATACGAAAACTCCTAGGTACTTAGTTTTATTCAACTTTTATTTATAGTTTTCACCAGTGACCAGTGACCAGGGACCAGTGACTGGGTTTCGCCAGCTTTTACTTGTATACAACATAATAATTTGTTTTTTTTATTTTTTTTTAAAGTTTTATTCATTTTAACAAATAAGTAACATACATAATTGTATTTTTGTTCCCGCAAAGTCGAAGCTTGTCTGCGGGTTATATTACATTTTTTTTTCATCATTTTTCTGTGTGCTAAAAAATTGCGACGTAAATTAAAGGGGATTTTGTTAATGACGGCCCTCCAGGTATACTGGCTGAGCTGCATGCCTCACACGCAGGGGGTTCCGAGTTTAATTCCCAGTGAGTTCTCTGAGAGAATTCTCAATTTCTAATACAAATATTTCCCTAAGGTGCATGCATTTTAACTAACGTTAATGAAAAAATAAATATGAAACTAAATCTGCGCTTTTGCATATTACACATGATCAATCGTTTTTCGAAACCGGTCAGCATATTATAACAGGAATCGGATTTTTTATAAAGTTTTTTTTAGTATAGGTAAACGTATTTCGCAAATCATCGATTGTGACGTCACACGTTGAATATGTCAAAATGTAGGTACAGTCACGAAAAGTGAGTAAACGTTAGTAGGGTGCCTACTCATTCCATGATCTTCAACCCTTTCAGACCTGACATTATTAAAAAATATATTTGTATTCTTTACGTATATAGATACTGAACATGTCATTACAAAGCTGTTGGTTTTTTTTTTGTTTAACCTTTTTACTTTATAAATGATTAAGCGTTTAATTTTAATGAACACTGGCTCTCAAACTGATAATAAATTAATAGGTGCTTAGGTTTTCATGGTCACTGTTACCAATAAGTATAGTTTTTTTATGATCCCGTGTAAGTTGGATTCGTTTCGGCGTATAAACACCCGAGTAATATAAAAAAGACGACTGGCTGAAATAAAAACTCAACATGGTTCCCGGCACTACACACTACAAAACTAAAACGGAATGTGCCTTCTGCCGACTGCGACACCGTACAAATTACTAGTTCATAAAGACATATTTTTTTAACAATATACAAAGTTTACCCTGAAGATGGCTCCTGCAATGGTAGCCGAAACGCTACACTATGGAAAATGGTAGATGTAAAAAGATACATATATGATAAAGCCCGTTAAACATGCGTTAATTTCTCACAATATACGAGTATATATGTTTATTAAATAAAATCAGTTTAATTTTATTGAAATATCATTTAACAAGAATGCGCTCCAAAACAAACGAACCAAAGGTTGTCAAAAAATTAACTTTTCTACAGCAAATGAACTTTTTTACACGTAGGCAGGAAAAATAGATACGTACTTAGGAATACGAGTAGTAAAAAAACAAACATGTAGGGGAATAAATATTGTTTTTATTTCGTGTATATTTAAACATGCACCCGGGCGAAAGGGTTAACAATGTACAGCATCATTGGCTTAGTTATTGCAACGAGTAACGTGACAGTATCTGGGTCTAATAAGAGCGTATAAGCCGAATATTGCACTCGCGATGATGTAGCGGCTTCTGAGAAACTTTACCGGAGGAGACAAAACATGAATGGACCGACAAGGGTTCCGGGAATAGTGATGTAGAAGTCGCCATCTTAAAATGCCAACATGATTCACGAGAGATTACTTCCTTATAAAGCACTTGGAAGCGAGCGAATGTTATGTCAATTGTTAATTTGTGAATTGACTCAGAGAAAATAAGAAGTTTGGCATTCTTGTAGGCGTTAGTGTCACAATGGTCAACATGTTTGACTAACATCTATGAATTCTATTCCAGGTCATAATATTTAATAATCTAATGAGGAAGTTCAGTGTTTTTTTTTTCTATTTCTTAAAAGACTATTAAACTAAGCCAATTTTTTTAAGTTTAATTTTTGTATATTTATTTATTTTTATTTTATTTAAAACTTTAAGTTCAAAGAAAAAGTACTTTAGCAGACTTATTGCTAAAAGCAATAAAAAAAACAGACTGGTCAAAAGAAGTACAAAAGTTTGTAATAAAAAAACACAAATAAAAGATACATGCATAAAAAAAACCTAATCAATTCAAAATAATTGCTGATTTTTAATTGGGAGACTTATCTCTTGCTTGCTTGCACATATTTACTTTAAAAAATGGACATCATGTTATACATATACATATAAATCGTATTATTAGCACTACGATTTTTTAAAGTTTTTTATTTCAGAAATAACTCCGTGTGTGACGTCAGAGGTTCTTCTCCGTCCGTCCCGATTGGTTCGTTTACGGTAAGCAAACCTGGTATCCTTTCAACTCTCATATCATTGACAGGTTTATATGAACCAGTGACGTCGTTCAAAGTAGTGCGTTTTTATTAAAATATTTTTTATTATTTTATTCGTACATTTTCAAGAAACTTTGCATTACAATTGAATTCTCTAATTTTTACCGCGCGCAAGAAAACATTTTTTGTGTACAATTTCCCGTAGGGCTGACGTTCCTATTTTTTTTTAATAAAAAAAAAGGATTATTATACTCCTAATCATAATCATTCCCCTTAACGCACTTGCGATACAGAGAGGACTTTTTTGGTACACCGACCGCAACTTATCTCAATAAATAAAATCAACAATGACGAAATCTGAAAGATGCCACGAATAAAACATGTATACTATCAAAACTTATCTACTTTTCCCACTGTTTAATTATTTAAAAAATTTAAGGTTTAAGATATAAAATTGTTAAATAAAAATAATGGTTTGCTTCAAATACATAAAGACAAAATAAATTGTAGTGTTTCTAGGTCACAAAACGTAAGTACGCGACCTAGAACAGGTGGTAATATCTTAATTCCCAAATTAAAAACAACTACAGCACAACAGCATTATGCTTACAGAGATATATTTTTCTTTAATGAAATGAACAAATTACAAAAGTACAGTCAGAAATACAATAATTTAAGAAGGAAGTGAAAAGTTACATTTATAATTCTTCTTTATGTAGAACTGATTAAAAACACCGTTTATAAGATTTTTTGTCATTTATATATGTTATCCTAAAAATATTTATAATTAAAAATAAAATAAACAATATATTGTAAGACGTTACTCCCCATTATGTACACAAAAAATGTTTATTTCTTTTACGTAATGGGAAACGTTAAAGTAAATACATGTATTTAATTAATGCCAAAATTGTATTTAGTTGTAATATTATATTATATTTTTATTTGTTATCTGAATAAAAAAATATATTAAAAAAAACAAAACAATTAATACAAATGAAATAGTAAGTAGTAACAATAAATGAACTTTATTGAAATTTGCATGATGTTGACGAATATATGAATTTATGTTTTTTATATTAAAAGTAAATAAAGAAAGAATAACAATTAAAAAAAACATTTTTAAATAATAAAAAAAGCAAGTACTTTAAATTTAAAAACTAATCAAAGAAAAATATTAGAAAAACGTAATGAACATATCGAGCCATAATCGGCAGAACAACGTAAGCGACAAATAGTGAATTATGCAGGGCAAGGTTTTTTTGAATTTTTGTTCCATGTGTATTTTTTTAAATAATTCGGTAAATGGGATTTATAATGGTTGGTTACTGCCAATAATGTCAGCCAAATGGTTGCAATACCTTTTGCTTTTAACTCTTGTGTGGCTGTGATGTCACACTAGTCGACATAGGACACAAGACTTGATATATCTCTCTTATTTTTTAAAATGATGAATTCGTATTTTTTGTAATCTTCAAATGGACATTTTCACACCGGATTTGGAAAAGAAAATTTGTACAACTATGCTGGATGTTAATACAAAAAAATATTTATCCTCGCTACGCGAAAAAAGAGTGTCCGCTAATTCAGCAACACATATGTTTAAGAAAGAGCACGAAGATAGAACTCATCACAAGGAAGACAGAAACGCTGTTCTATGGCAGGTGTTAGTGTGAAAGAGACAAAAACAAAAGTAAGTAAAGTGTAAAATAGATTCAGATTTCAGCCGGTTGATGGGAAACGCACGCGCGTAATCTGAGCGGCGTATTTATGATTATTAATTTAATTTACTATAACAGGGCTAAATTATATGTTTATTTGCACAAATAATGGAAAAGGGATTATTAAACAGTATGTCTCCATGTTTTTTTTTTTTTCAATTTTTGAACTTTAAATTATTCCGTCTTTTACTAGTGGTAACACGATGTTACATCACCGCGCGCAAAGGGATTATTTATCACAGTCTTTTAAGAGTTAAGATAGTGGCGGTAACGCTGTTTTGCCAATAACTCTGACAGCGGTGCGAGCTTGGGTAACCGCCTACATTGTCGTCGCCGTCGGTTACGTTGTTTTGCTGAGTAATACATAGAAAACTATAATTGGCCTATAATTTTGGTTTATTTGTTAATATTGTTTTTTTATTATTATAACGGCTGTTGTTTTTTTTTAATATATAAAAGAAATAAAAATAAATATCTTTAAATGTGGCACGTGCATTTTATAGAGCTATGATTGTTTGAACACTTTTCCTTAAACAAAACGCAATTCACCAAAAATGACGCTTACGTTGTTCTGCCGATTATGGCTCGATATATTTTTGAACAAAAAAGTATTAAATTTAAGAAGTTATCAAAACGCTCAGCAACTGAGTATTAATGCAGATATAAACCATATAAACTATTGCTAATTATAATTATATAAGTCAATATGGTACTGCTCAAGATCAGTTCTCACCACCGCGTTATTATTCAGGAATGCTAACAGAAAACCGCATTCTTCTAGTGCGCAGATTCCAGGCTGATTATAGGGGGCCCGGCCCGGGCAGGGGGCAGGGGGCACGAGGCCGAAAGGCTCGTGGTCCACTCTACGTTTTTTAATTATTTTAAACACGATATCAGGGTCGTCATAATAAACAGGGTGGTTATAATTGTGTGTACCTGTACCGATCAATTTAATCCCTGCCAGTGAAGAATTTACTTACCTCTTTTCCTCAATGCGTAAATTTTAAGTTGCTTTGTTTTATCTTTTTTCTGCACAAAGATACTTAGACTACCATATTACAGAGGGCTCCTTCGCATAAAACTTACGAATCATAAAAACATATCATTGTAAAATAAAATATACTACCACAATCACTAAAATTATATTTAAAAAGCCTAGAACTTATCCTTCAAATTTAGTTTTCAAGGAACTAGATGTTCGCTTAATTGTATGACATTTGAAAAAAACATATTTTAAACAAACTTTTAATGAAAAAAAACCCACTTATATACAAAAGTCTCGAAACCGTATATTTCCAAATAATTAAATTTTACATGGATGCAATACAACCGCAACTTTAAATCATTATACATAATATGTTGGGAAAAAAAAACTTTAATAATCTCCCAGAAATCTTCAAATCAATATCAAATATTAAAATATTTAAATCTTAATTAAAAAATCACATCAGACCCACCCCATCCCAAAATCAATACAGTGGTAAATTATGTATCTAAAGAATAGAATATCTAATTTTAAAGAACCTGGGCCGGTATTACAATGGAAAGTTGACATTTATCTTTAATTTTATCTAGACACTAAAATTAAGTTTCCTGAGTATGAATAATAGAATAAGTATTCTTTTTTTTCCAAACGTGTTTAATTACAGGTTACCGATAAAGGTGTTTTATACTTTCATACAAATATGCATATTTTCGTACATAAATATCGATTTTACTTTATACCGTCTCGATGTGTACCGATGATGATGACGTTTATAATCCCAGCCCTGATTTAGGATAACAAAAAGAAAATTAAATTAAATATAATACATGTACATACATTTTACATATAATATATAAATAAAAATAAATGTAAAAAGAACTCCCTCTCTAAACACGAGTTTCGAGAATTAAGAGAGACAGAAACGTTATTATTAGTTATGTATTTACAAAACATTTGTAGTTTTCATTGAGATGTAATAATATAACTCTGTATAGACAGAGATAAAACTCCATACAAATCCGAGCTAAAAAGTCGTCCCCAAAGGAAAGAGATTTACCAGCAACAATAAAGGCAATTTGCGATCAATCAAATACATATGGTCATTAATTTCACGTTAATTTAGTTTTCATGTATGACAGTGAAGGCAGCATGATTAGTCTTACAATTTAATGCCCATTCTGGACTTTTTGAATCCTTTTTTTTATTTTAAGTTAATATTTCAAGCCGTCAATCGACGATAAAACATGAGCGAGAAAGCCAAACACTTTACCAATGCGGACGCGTTTGATACTATGATATCAGTCATTTCTTTTCTGTAGCTGTTATAAAAATGAATACTTGATTCATCGCTGATGCTGATTTTTAGTTTGAGCAGACTTTAAACTCGAGTTAAGATTGGGCTATATACCATGTCTGCCTGTCTGCGCAGTCTATAAGTTTTAAAGCACTACAATTATATATTATGAATCATTACGTATAAATACGTGAGTCAAGGTCCTAAATTAAATTGAGGTCTACATAGATATCTCTATCATGCGTTAAAAAAAATATCGAATCAATTTCAGCTTATCGCATTTGTTATAATTTAGTCCCAGGTTCAATCCTCAACTAGATTAACATGGATTATTTTTATATTATTTAATAATATGCAAAGTTTTGACTTTTTGCCGAAATAAGAACTACTCTATAAATTGGATAAATTATATTAGAGCGAGTGAACGAAACGACTGATCTGTGTATTATATTTGATGAAAAATTAAACTTCATTAAACCCATACAGAGCATACCTACTAAAAGCGTGAAAACTCATGGATTTCTGTTGCGAATCATCAGAGACTTTGACTCGGTCTATGTAATGACAATTTTATATGTTGCTTTAGTACGTAGCCAACTTGAATACAACTCGGTTATATGAAGAGCATATAAATAATATCGAAAGAGTTCAACATCAATTTTTACGTTTCGTTAATCTTAAATTAAGTAATCCTGTTGAACATATTAATTATAAATACTTAAATAAATATTTCAATTTACATACATTAGAAACTAGAAGAAAATTAAATCATTTGTCATTTTTATTCAAATATTAAATTCAATATTTGACTGTTCCGAACTGTTAAAACCAATTAATTTGCGAGTGCCCGGCCGGATAACTCGATTTCATAAACTTTTCTATATATATATATATGTATCTACTACAAACTACAGTGCATACTCGCCTATAAGGAGAATTCATGCGTTTGCAAATGAATACGCAAATGATATAGATATATTTCATATGGCACTTTTTAAAATTTATTTCAACAGAGAGGGAAAACATTTTTGAAATGGGAATATGGAAGTCTAGACATTTACAGGGCTTATGACCTGTCATTGGCTGTATTAAGTGGCCACTTTACACACTGTGTAACTTACTTCTGCAGCGGAGAAGCGACTACGTTTTTTTTAGAGAATGAATGTTTTCAGTCGGCTATTTAGATCTTACAGTACATTTTATCTTCTAACATTCAATAATAATATGACGCACTTTAATGCATTATCACGTTTATTAAGATTATATAATTATTCAGAAAGTAATGCTGATATTGATATCTTTAACGATTCATTCAATAATTTTAGGAGAACTGTAACGGAATTTATAAAATCAAATAGTCCCTTATGTTGCTTAGGTAAAATTGCAAAAACCAGTTAGTATAATTGATTGTAATAAGTTTCATGATATTAATAGAATTGAATTAAGCTAGTCCATTAAAAAAATATTATTATAACCTTTTTTTACTCATTTGTGCATGTCGCGTTCACAAATGATTGATTACCAATATATAAACATAAAAATTTAGATTATTATACCAATGTCGTGTGTATTGTTTGTTGTTTGTGAACATAAAAAATAATAAAATAAATATATATATATATATATATATATTTTTATAATTATTTAAATTTCATTGATAAACCCTTACGGGTTACATACATTTAACAAAATATTTTCACTTTTAAAATTCACATTCTACTGTTAATAATGATATTTTTAACATCTTTCGTAAAGGTTGTCTGAGTCTTTTGTTTAGTTTTGTCTGGTAGTTTATTGTATAATTTCAGTCCATAATTTATTAGTCTCGATTGTTCTTTTCTTGTTTCAAAAGATTGTATATGATATTTTTCTGATATGCTCGTATTGTGTTCATGTTTACTATAGTTTTTTTCAAGTTTTAATTTTTCGTCTACAATTACATCAGTGGCTAATTTATGAATAAATTTTAAAGATTCTAGTTTAAAGAGTTCAGTTACGTTTAATTGTTTAGTTTGTTCAAAAAGTTCTTTAGTTGCTGTTAGATAGGGAAGGTCATATACTAACTTTAATATTTTATTTTGCTGTCTTTGTAGTCTGTTTATGTCATTTTGATTTCCTGTTCCCCATAGGAGTTGCATATAACATATTAAATTAGCGTAGACACTAATATGGGTAATAAGAAGAATGTATTCCCAGTAAACAAATTTACAATGGCAGAAAATCAAAAGAATCGTATCATTAATTATCTTCCTTATTACGATGTATAAATAATTTGGGTTTCGCAATACGAGGCAGGCTCCGGTGGAATATCGTCGGCTATTCGCAATTCTAGGAAACAGTGAGGTAAGTCGCTAAACTACATTTCCATAAAGGTCACTAAATGCTCAAAACTCTTCCTACAATAATGAGTGTGCGGTGATACGGGGAGATCAAACAAACATATTTATTATATCTATCACTACTACTAATGAACGGATATGAAATACAAGGATACTTGCCAATCAATTGGGTATATTCATTTTGTTAACAGCAAAATAATAAGAACATCGTCAGTCCCCTTTCCGCATCCAGTGGAGCATTGGACTCTGCATTGGTAATCCAAATGTTACACGAAGTATCCATCATCTGTTACATGAAGGTAAGGTAATCGATCCTACGCTTCGAGTACCAGTCCAGGAACAATGAAATATTGCAATTTAAGCAACATTTCACGGTCATCCTACCAGAAATCGAACCCAGGGCCCCGCTCACAATGTGAAGTTAACAGAGTTATCTTCGACTGTCTATATAGAACAACCGATATTTGTGTACGAAAGTTAGTATATTTGCGGGAACATTTAAAGCATCTTCGTCGGTAATATATAATTGAACATGTTTAGAATAAAAAAATGTATCCACATTCTGCTTTTCATACAGAAAACTTAATTTTTCTATGTAGATAAAATTGAAGAAATTTTTTAACTTCCCACTGTAATCGGGGCCTGAAGTATATAGAATAATAAGTTCTTACTATTTGTCTCGAGAGTATCAAAATAATATTTTCTGTTTCGATATGATTTGGGTTTTTCAAAAATATTTTTGACGTATATATACCGTAGGTACGTCCGAAAATGGCAAATAAAACTGGACGCTTTCGAGGGTTTTCAGTCCAGGCTCCCATAAGAAATAATTTATCGTGAAAACAAAACAATAAGACACGCCAATGGTAAATATCCATAGTGTGTTAAAAAATCATTGCTCTAGTGGCATAATTCAAGGAGAAAATACGAGAATACGTTTGTAGGAAGAAACGTCAGACCGCGATTTGTCTTAAGACTGTAGTCTGATACTAAGTAAGGAAATCATGCGATTTTGCAATTGTATAACAATAATTCGCTGCATTTAATGTACTGAGTCCATTTTGCATTATCAGGGCTGGTATTCCAAACGCTCTCGCGGCCGTATTATCTCGTGTCTTTACATACAAAATACACGAGAAAAACTGTTATCTCGTGACGCGAGAGTGGTTCAGAATACCCCAGGTTCGGATAAGGGTATGGTGAGTGAATGATAACATAGTTCTAGTTCTTTAATTCAGAAATAACCTATTAAGTTTATACCAGTGGGTCGATCAGAAGGACGCGTTGAAAGTTAGGAAGTTGTTTTTGCGTCCGACGCGTGTCGATTAAAAAAAAACGTGGCGCCTTCTATAAAAAGTATCGTAGATAGGCAGTAAGGAGATACACGCAATCATATTTTTTTTCCATATTTATTGAGCACAGATCGAATAGGAAAAGGCGGAGATAAAGCGAATAATAAATTATATTTCTGTGATCAACATTTAAGTTTCATAAAAAGAATATTAATTTTAATATCTTTCGTTGTACTACAATACCCCATTTGCAGTATTTTGCCCGTCTTGTTGTATAATGGCGCCTTGAGCTGATTCACTTGTTTACCAAGTAATTATTTTATCAAAAAGGTGTTCTTCATTGCAGTAATTGGTAATTCGTAGCGTCTTATGCAGTCTTAACGTGATCATGCGCGCGCCACGGTTCAGCGAGACTCCGAAGCGCTCAAAAATTGATACGAGTATTATGTTTTGTGACTAATGTAAGCAGAAAATAAAATAACGGGCCGTACTCGGGTCAAAATTAGCTAATTCAACAATGTCTTGAGTATGTCCAAATGCTGGTAGACAGGCTGGATTTAAATTTAAATTTGTAACAATGTTGTTATTAATTGTTGTTATGTAGAGGGAAAACATTTTTGAGAGGGGGGTATGGAAGTATAGGCATTTACAAGCATTTAAGCCTTGTTTTTTTTTTTTTTTTTAATTTGAAAACTTATTTATGGATTATTACATTCATTTTACAAAAAATAATATAAACATTTTTCATTCATACTCTGTTGTTCAAAATAATATTTTTTACATCTTTTGAAAAGTTTGTCTGAGTCTTTTGTTTAGTTTTGTCTGGTAGTTTATTGTATAATTTCAGTCCGTGGTTTATTAGTCTTGACTGTCCTTGTCTTGTTTTAGAAAGTTGTATATGATATTTGTCTAATATTCTCGTATTATGTCCATGTTGACTACAATTTTTTACAAGTTTTAGTTCTTCGTCTACAATTACATTAGTGGCCAATTTATAGATAAACTTTAATGATTCTAGTTGAAAGAGTTCAGTTATATTTAATTGCTTAGTTTGTTTAAAAAGTTCTCTAGTTGCAGTTAGATAGGGAAGGTCATATACTAACTTTAATATTTTATTTTGTTGTCTTTGTAGTCTGTTTATGTCATTTTGATTTCTTGTTCCCCATAGTAGTTACGTATAACATATTTTAGTTTTTACATAGGCTTCATACATTAGATTTTTTCCGTTTTTGGAACAAGTTTTTGATTTTTTTTTAAAAGACTCGATAATGTCACTACTTTGCTAATTAAATTATTGATATGAATTGTCTGTATCAATTGTCTGTCTATTGTTAGTCCTAAGTATTTAACATGTTCAATTTCAGTAAGTCGTTAATTATTTATGTAAGCATCTACTTTATGACATTTTTTTCTAGATTCAAAATGGATGATATTGCATTTTTTTCATTAAAAATAAGTAAGTTTGTGTTTGTCCATTTAGTCAACATAGTTAGGTCTTTGTTTATGTCATTGTTTGTTAATACGTCTGTTTGATTTTTATAGAATAGTCCAATGTCGTCGGCCTTCATAATAATTTTCCCCTTGAAATTGTACAGTGACAAATCATTAAGGTATAAAATATATAATATTGGACCCAAAATAGATCCTTGTGGTACTCCAAAATTTAATGTTTGCAAAAGGCTTTTTTTTCATTTACATATGTATACTGCTTCCGTAATAAATGTTCCGTTCCGTTATAAATGCATAGCCTTCCATATACCTTTCTCAAATTTTCCTTTCTGTTCGCCCTCTTCTAGAATATGCCTCCGTGGTCTGGTCTCCACTCTATGTCAATCGCATAAATCACATTGAATCAGTCCAACATTGCCTGCTTCGAAAAGTAGCGTGGATGCTTGGACTAGAGAGAGGTAATTATTCTTATGCTGAAATAGAGTCAATGTTAAATATTTCTAGTTTACAAAAACGTAGAACTAATATTGATTCCATATACATGTTCGGCATACTAAATGGTATAATCGATGTTCCATTATTACTGGGACAAGTAAAATTCAATATTCCGACTCGTAGGTTGAGAAACAATGAAGGACTGTTCATCGATCAGCATAGAACAAACTATGGCCTTAATTCTTCAGTCTTTATCGTATTGTTAACTCGAGACAAGATCTGGACTTTTTTGGTTTAAGTTTACAACGATTTAAATAAGCACTAAATAAATAGTCCAGATCTTGTCTCGATGTCCCTTATGTTTGTCAATGCTTCTTTTTTTTATGTTTTAAACTATTCTTTTATTGTAATATTTAAACCCTTTAAATTGTGTACATGGACAATGTCCGTAAATAAATAAATAAAACTGTTTTCCCTTTTTGTTGCGATCAATTTAGCTTATTCAGCTTAAAGTTATGTATTTAATCACATTTCTTTAAAACGAGTAGTTAGAGAATACATATTTTGCATTTTTTTTATTCAGAAAACACACAGTCGTACATATTAAGTATTAAAAACAAAGATTTTCTAACATAAGATGACGAATTAAGTTTTCACAAATTAAGTCAATGATGTAAGCATTCAATGTGACAAAAATTATTAAATAATAAACTTAAATGAGAAAAGAATAATGGTTAACATTTACGGTTTCCATGGAGGTAGTAAATAAAAATACCGATTGCACACTCTGAGTCATCCATGCATACGTATATATACATATACACACATGCATAAGCTCATCAGCATGCACATATAAAACATAACACATAAATACATGCGGTACATATACATATTATAAACCACTCAAGATGTGCATTCAGCGACTATCCCAAATAATCAACTCCGTAAAGAAGTTTTCTGTATAAATGCAATGTGCAGTTTAAAATGTCTACATGAATACTGAGTCCATTATAATTTTTACGGGTAGTCTAATAAATGAATTGGAGGTATAATTGTTTTTACTATGTATAAAAAAATATATATAATCTGGTATAGCGAAGAGGACAACGGAATCCAATATTTTTTGTAAAAGGTACGGCAAATTAACTATTTTATTTAGAATTAAAAAATTGAAATAAAAATTCAATCACATGTAAGACGCCTTTTTTGTAACGGTTCTATATTAACTAATCATGATTCTATATTTCTTCTTAATTCATTTTTATTCTTTGCTACTTTTATGTAAAATACACGTCTGTCTTTATATTTATATGTAAAGCATGTAAGAGCCTACAGGGTGTTTAAATAAATAAGTGAAAAAAATCAAAGATTCGCTGTAATCATTTTCAATGTTACCAAAACGTATATATCCATACATTTACTGTTTTCGGGTTAGGTATTGTTGCCTAAGATTTTAGATCATTGTTTGTACACAATATGTCGCGGGGTAATTACTACAACTAGGTTCCTTCAAAATCAGCGTTTTTGAGTTACCTACTAAAAACACGTATTGTGTCTTCCTCTATGAATACTGCCAATAGACAAGTAGCTATTCGTGGAAATCATATTATGATGATTTCAATGCAAGACTTGTCTATGTTTCTAGCATGCATGGAGGAGGATAAAAAAACGTGTTTTTAGTGGGTAACAAACAAATGCTGATTTTTAAGTTCCCTTGTTGTAGTAATTATAGTAATAGTAATACCTGAACTTTCCTTTTATTTTGATCGTATTGTTTTAAAGTCTATTTCTCAACATTTGCATATTTTTCGCTTCTCTATCTCTCTAGCTATCGCTCATGCTGTGCACAACTATAGGATTACTGGCCCCGGCCCCGTTTATATTTTATTTATTTATTTTAGGCCAACTAGACTCTCTGATAGTTTCTATATTCATAAAATTAAAACTAATCATCGGAAACATTCCACGATCCTCGTATATGTGAATCATTAAAAAAATGTAATAGTCTCGATATATTTAACACTCCATACAATATGTACAGAAGAGAACTAATAGGCGTGATTCAGAATAACAAAGAATAGACGTTTTGTCTCTTTTCTTGCTCTTTATTCATAATTCATTTAATCATTAAATCAAATGCAATTTTCCCCTCTTACATTCCTTCAATCATCCTTTACCACTCCTTATCGATTTTCTTCTTTTCCTTCCCACTATCTCCTTGTTTTGTCCATATTTATCTTATTTTAATAAATAGTATATTTATTATTTATACAGTTTAAACTTCAAGCCGTCGTCGCGTTATTACAGTATTATTTAGTGAATACATATAATTGGATGGCAGGCCCCACTATGTTTACATTTTATACAGTTTTTTTAATTATTAATTTAACCTGTACAATCGGTTTGTATTCGAAACAAATAAAATAAATTTTATTTTACAGAAACAAACAGTCGACAATGATATAATAACATAAAAACGGTTCAAAGACAGACCAGCGAAAATCATACATTTTAAATTGTGGTACAACAAAAGGGTGTGTTTATGTGTATTTGTATAGAGGTGTGTTTGTGTGTATTTGTGTGGGATTAAGTGTTCAGATGTGTGTAAGTGTACGCATCATTAAATATCAAGTGGGATCGTATCGCAGCCAGAAAGAATAAGTCTTAATTTATTTTTAAATAAATTAAGGGGCGTGTTAAATATATCAGTAGATGAAAAAAAAGGATTATAATTAGAACAAGAACGATAGAGGAAAGAGTGTTGCGCATAGTTAGTGCTACAAACTGGCAGATGGAATAAATACTTATTTCTTGTCACGCGAAAGGGAACATTAAGATTAATTTCGGAGAGTAGTTTAAAAGAGTTTACTTTATTATTCAGTAATTTATATAAATAGCATAATTCAGATATAGTGCGTCTATTTTCAGGGGTAAAAAATCCATTTTGTTTAGCAGATTGGCTGTAAGTGCAAAGTGTTTTATTGTTTTTATAATCTAGGTATTTTAAATATTATCGTTGAACATTTTCAATTCTTCTGTGTTTGTTATGTATTGTGGGCTCCACACAACGGATGCAAACTCCAAGTTACTGAGTACAAAAGTGCTGTATTTGTTTTGTGTGTGTCATGTATGTTGAAATCAATTTATTATTGTTTCAAAAATACGTTATTACGGTATTATAATCAACAATGGTGAATAATCAAAGGACTTTTACTAAATTCATAAAAACAAATATACTCATTTGTTCAATGGGTAAAAATATTGTCATAACTTGTCGGCATCATTATTGTAATAAGTAAATAACTTGAGAATAGTTTAAGTTGTATTAAGATTGATCATTTGAATTCATTTTTTTTACGCATGTTGTGTTTACATATATATAACTGATGAACTATAATATCCATATTAAATAATACCACATATATTTTTTAAATCTTTTTTAGCACCACAACGGGCCACGAGGGCCAATAGCAGTGGTGAATTATAGCACAGAATACCTAAGCTTGAGAAAAATCACATTTAATTTTTGTGTTCTCCTCCCGCTGAGAACCCGAAATCTTCCGTGCATGAGTCAAACGTTTTAACCACTACACCATGAAGGCCGCCATATACATTATGTATTGTTTATTGTTCGTGACTATAATAAATAAAATAAAACAAGTGTCACCTCCCGCGGGCGGCTGTCCGGCCTCGTCCCCGCCCTCGTCCCCGGCCTCGTCCTCATCCGTGTCGGAGGGCGGCGCGCCCGTGGCGGCCAACCGCAGCAGCGCGAGGTGCCGGCGCAGCAGGCGCGCGGCGCGGGCGGAGCGCGCGGCGCGGCGCAGCGCGGGCCCGCGCAGGCCGAGCAGCGCGCCCCCGGCGGGGAACAGGCGCGCGCGCGGCCGGGGGCGCAGCGCCCACTGGCGGCTCGCCCAGCGCAGCCAGGAGCGCACGTGCGCCGCGTCCCACTCGCGAGGGTCTGGAAGACGAGAGACGAGTGATTAGTCCTAGAGTGATAGTGGGCACAATTTTTTTTTTGTTCTGCACGTTATCGACATATTTATTTTTCATTCTCAGTACTGAAATAGGTACAACGTTTATTGGCAAAAAAAAGAGTACATACAATTTACTTACAGTAAAAAAAAAGTGCTTGTAGTATAAAGCAGGTAATTGGCAAAATCAATTTACCGTGTAAAATATATTAGAATAGAAATTTTCCAAGCGGCTTTACTAGGTAAAAAAAATACATATTCTAAAACTACATTTGTTTATTTGTTTATTTGTTTAAATTTAATGTTGTGCACACAGTGCTATGTTAATATAAATCTAGACAATATTACAAACAAAAACTAAACCTAACACAGCACCAATTACGTACACAACACAATATATGAAATAACTATCTAACAATACAACAAGATGTAAGAAGAATTTGTGTAACTTTAAACTTTGAAGTAGGGCACACATAAGCAAATTCCCTTATGTGCTCCAATAATAACAATAATAATATTAGTGATACTAAACATTAAAGTCTATAAGACTCAGTTTCCGTTTGTAGCAGAGAGCTGAGTCGTTAAAGATGTCTAAATTGTACATCTTCTCAATTTTAGAAAAATTACAAACTGCTCTTCCTAAGAGCGAATTTTGAGCTGCTCTGGTGTTACATTTGTTGTAGCTCAGTAATACAGTATGTCGAGTGCGACGAATAGGAGTATTAAAGTTTATTTCAGACAGCAAATCGGCACAATCAATCCGATTATTTAGCAAATTATAAATAAATAATTGATCCGCAATCATACGCCGTTTATGAAGACAAGGTAACTTTAAATTACTGACATTAGGGAATTTACATTGGATGTACTTATGAAATTTATTTTGTACTTTGTCTATTAAATTTATATAAATGTTGTATTGGGGATTCCAAATGCAGGAAGCGTATTCTAAGTGACTTCTGACTAATGAGGTGTATAGTACCAAGGTCGTGCTTGGATTTTTGAATGGTTTACAAACTCTCATTAGGAAGCCTAACATTTTATATGATTTAGATAGAATAGCCTCTATATGAGTATTAAAATTAAGTTTTGTGTCCAAAATTACTCCCAAATCCCTGCAGCTGTTTTTTTTTTGGATATTAATATTGTTAAAATTATAGGGAAAAGTTATTGTTTTTTTGTTTCTAGTAAATGTCATTTTATGGCATTTCGAAACGTTTAAAGCTAGGTCGTTCTCTTGGCAGTAAGTTGAAAACCGGTTTAAATCGTTTTGCATGGCATCACAATCAGAAATAGAATTAATAGAACAGTATATTTTCATATCATCGGCATATACACTAAATTTACAGTGAAGAAAGCATTTGGAAATATCATTGATATAATAAATAAACAGTAAAGGGCCCAGATGGGATCCTTGTGGCACTCCTGAAATTACCTCGACAGGGTTAGACTTAACACCATTTACAATAGTAATTTGGTTGCGGTTACTTATGTAAGATTTTATCCATCTTTTCAAGTCACCGTGTATTCCCAACGAAGAAAGTTTATTGATCAGGATGTTATGATTAACGCGGTCAAATGCTTTTGAATAATCAGTGTAAATTGTGTCGATTTGCTGTCTTTTATCCATATTTTTATGCAGGAAGTCAGTAAATACTGCAAGATTTGATGTTGTTGATCTACAACGAACAAAACCGTGCTGGTAAGGGACAATTAGTGAACTTGTAACTGAGTATAATTGGTCGTAGACGATCCTTTCTAGAACTTTGCTTAATATTGGCAATTTAGCTATCGGTCGATAGTTAGTGACGTCGTGTTTATCTCCACTCTTAAAGATTGGAGAAATAAAGGCTGTCTTCCACCTATCTGGGAAACAACTTTGTTTTATAGATTTTTTAAATATTGCACAAACGGGTGGAGTCAAATTATGAGCACAGTTACGTATGAAAATACCCGGCAGACAATCTATACCAGGTCCCTTTTTTGGGTCTATGCTTAGTAGATATTTAAGCGTGTTACTTTTGTTAATATTGATTGTAGAGATTTCAATAGATGCAGAATCAATAAAATTGTTACGAAAATGTGTTGCCGTTGGATTTGAAAATACCGATCCGAAATAGTCCGAGAAAAGATTCGCTACCCCAGTGTTATCTTGTGCTGTTATAGAATTATATGTCATGTGATCGGGAATTGTTGGGGTTTTTCTTTTTGATTTCACGTAGGACCAGAATTTTTTAATATCCATTTGGATACCGAGTTCAATTGAATCAATATATTTTTTATAATCTGACTTTGATATTTTTTTCTGCCTATTTCGTAACAGAGAAAATGATTGATAATCTAATGGGTTACGGGAAAGCTTCCATTTTCTATGAAACTTTAGCTTTTCTTTTGTGACGTTTTTTAAGGCGGGAGAATACCAATCAGGAAATTTTCCTGTTAATATTTCTTTTGTTGGGATATAATTTTCTATGACATCCTCAATGATTTGGTAAAAATTATCGACAGCTGCGTTAACATTTGGGGCATTTATAACTAGTGACCAATCAGAATCTTTAAGAGACTGATTGATAGCTTGATAGTCTGCTTTGTGGTAAAGTTTTACAATTTTTTTTATTGGTTTTGGTTTGATTAGGTTTGGAAACTCGATGTTTATAAGGATGGCGCTATGATAAGCGTCTTCGGGAACGAGAGGAAAATCCGATGTTTCAATTGAGACAGGAAAGTTACTAATGACGAGATCGAGTATGTTTCCGTGTGAGTTCTTGATATCATGAAACTGTTTGAGGTTAGAGAAGGATAGACAATCAGTCAACGCTCTTGCGCATAGATCATTACGCGCGAGTGGTTGACTGAAAGAGTCGTCGGTATGACATGGGCCATCAGTAATTATATTCCATTGGATATGAGGTACATTATAGTCACCGACTATTAGGAATAAATCGTTTTGGAATTTAGAGGTAAGTTCGCAGATTTGGTTTGTGTGGCTTGAGAATATTTGCAAGTCTTTCAGACGCAGTTAGTTTGGGGCCAGTACCCGGTAAGTAAACACAACACAAGTTTAGTCGAAAGTTAGATTGGTTGAGTTTTTTTAAGTTTATAGAAATCCATACATCCTCTGCATCCGAATTCCAGGATGAGTGTGATTGAACATTGAGATTTTTAAGGATCCCAATTAATGCTCCACCTCCTTTTTTTTTACCTTGTTTATTATTAATGTCACGATCAGTTCTATATACATGGTAACGGGAGTCAAATAGCTCTTCGTCGGCTATTCCTTCGACTAACCAAGTTTCTGTTATTAAAATAAAATCAAAGTTGTTGATTAGAACATTGGATAGGAACTCATGCGTTTTAGATCTGAGTCCCCTAGCGTTTTGGTAGTAGACTGTAAGTAACTCAGGCATAAGTAATATTTGGATACAATAAGATAAACAATGTCTGAAGTAAAAATACGAAAATGAGCAGTATTAAAATATTGAAATTCGAATGAGAAGTATTTAACTCAGATTCAAACACACATATAATATTAGAACGTATAACATATGTGTATCTAAATTCTGTAAAATAATGAAAATCAATGATATAAGTGGAATCAGTTGACGATAAAAATATTGGTAAGTAAAATTCCTTATGACTAAAACATATGAGCATGTAATACTGTAATAAAGTACTATAATATAGGCGGTGTATACTTATTAAAAGAAAATAAAAAATAACTAAGACAGGTAATATTATGCCCGTTAGAAAAAATGAGATCGAATTTATAAATCGACAAAGAATAAAGAAAATAAAAACCTCAGCCATAAACATATTCAAGTTGGAAGAGTGTTTTATGTTACAGTAGAAAAAGAAATTGGTAGTGTAGTGTATAATAATGTGTATTTGAGTATCAAATGACAGTGAGTTACAATCGGTGACACAAGCGCCGGCTAAAACGCCAATAAGTTTATAAGTAAATTTGAGAAAGTTAAAAATAATTACAACCTTTCGGTGAGGTTTTTTAACACTGTTGTGCAGTAAACGTAAATCGCTTCTGAAGTCTCGTTTTTTCGTAAGTAAATTTTTGAGTTTTTCACCCACAAAAAATTGAATTTATGTTTAATTTTAATTTCTTTAGCGGACCTCAGAAGTGATTTACTTTTCCTTGTTAGGTGATCGTTAACATAAAACTTCTCTGCGCCCGACAGTCCGATTTCTTCCAGCGATACACCCTTCTTCTTCCTGATGGCTCCAAGTAGCTCGTCTTTTTTAGTTCTCGACACGAGTTTCACGATAATGTTTCTGGGGAAAGATTTCGATATATTCCGTTTTTCTACAGGTCTACGAGTCACGCGATGGGCATTAATAATATCTTCTTTTTTTATTGTACATCCGGATGCCGCTCCGATCTTACTGACGAGGTCAGAAAGTATTTCATTGCCGGATTCCGGTAACCCGCTTATCTCAATGTTTTCATATTGCAGCTGTTGTTCCCTCTCTAAGCTGTCCCTTTCTAGATGCATGAGATTTATTTTTAAATTTTCCACTTCTGTTTCCAGGGAATCAATTTTTTTCAATTTGGTCTCAAAGTCTATAATCTTTGAGGAAAGTTCCTCTATTGTTTTGCAATTAAATGCAATGGTTTGTTCAAACGCATCTAACCGCAGATTAGTAGTATGAAGTTGGAAGGTTATTTTTTTCATTTCCTTTAACAACGTTAATTGAGAAGATTCCAGGTCATTTGAAAAATCGTTATTCACTGTATTTTGTGCCGAGTCTTTGCATTGGTCGCATTTCCAGTTAGCTTTTCGATCAGTTGACATTTTTTTGAAACTATTCTCCGAAATTTTCATGCAAGAGAAATGAAATGTTTTTGTGCACTTTGAGCACTTGAGATGCTCACTGCTTCGAAGCGGCTTAATGCATAGGCCGTTTTCACACCTACCACGCAAATCCATACTACCCGATATTTTACCGCGCTTATCCTGCAAACGCATACAAAATCTGTTACCTTTTCACACGCGTTGTAAAATGAATACGACCCGGTCTGTCAGACATAAATCTGTTGGGGTGTGCTTAATCGCAAACGATTATTATCAATATTAATAGTTCGAATAACCGAATTAGATTATTCCCGTAATCGACTTTTTATTTATAGATAATGCGTTGTTTTTTCAAAATACTTATGAAGTATGAAGAATGAAAGAAAAAATATTAATTAAAAATATATAAAATAAATATGCCTACTCTTATAATGCTTTATTGTATACACTAACTAAAAAAATACATAAAAACTTATGTATTGTACTCGTAATATTATTATTATTGTAAAAAAATATTTTTCGGTCATTTCTGTTTAGAAAAAGGTGTTTTTTAATTAGGTATTTTTTCTATTTTTTGTTATTATTATTACCTTTTTTTTAATAAAAGAAATATTCCTTCACACAGGTTTTATCAAGGGGACCATTGAGAAAGAATGGTGTATTTCTATAAAATAATTTAATAAATATAATAATAATAACGCGTAAATCAGGGAATTTTCATGTACCTAAGTTTTGCTCAACGAAGTTTGGAAAAAGGTTTCTGGAAAGTATTGACCATTCTGAATTTTAAATAAATATTAAAACACGAAAAATCGAATAGCCAATTCAAAAGTGTCGTAATTAAAAAATATTACTTAAATCTTTTTGATAGTGATAGTTATTAATGTTATTTATATAGATGGTGTAAAGTACTATGCTTTATGTTTCTTTTTGTTTTCTTACAATTTCGGATGTATTTACTATGTATGATATTATGTATTGTCACAAAAATGTCTCATTTTTATTTACGGTCCCAAATGAGGTTTTTTTAAATTCCTGGGAGTATAATATCTTAGATATGTATTATATATTTCATAAATAAAATAAAAACAAATATAAATGTATATATATATTGAAATATTCGATACTTTTGAGGCATTTTTTTCAAAACTGTAATTATTTCATATAATATAGCTGTCTGTAGCTCTGATTTAATATAAAGAAATACATTATGCTACATTGCCTCTGTCACTTCAAAACTTTATATTTTTATATTCGTGCTTTTCTTGTCTGATAAAGTTATGGGTTTTAATATTTTTTTATTTTTGTTTTGTCCTTAAATAGTACAAACACAATACATGAATGTGCTAATATATTAACCTATATACAATTATTAGTCGGCCTCGTGGTGTAATGATAAGCGCATTTGTCTCCCATGCAAGAGGTCTCGGGTTCGATTCCCGACATGGTTGATAAGAAATATTTATTTAAAAAGGTGTTTTCCCACCAGAATATTTCATAGTGCCTGGACTGGTACCTGAAGCGTAAGACTGATCATCTTACCTTCATGTAACAAAAAATGATCAAGATACGCTGCGATTTGTGTACCTCTGCAGTAATCTAAGCACCATTAGGTACGGAAAGGGAATGACGACGACGAATTGTTATTAAAATATATAATAATTATTAACATTTCACTAATTAAAAAAATTCTTTAAGACCAACTCGAATGCAATCACTTTTTAAGAGCTAACTTATCTGCTACACACATGTTTTATCAACTAACATTCAAATGAAATGATTTTTTTTTGTTCTCTTATTTCTAATGGTCTTTCCTTAAACTCTTATTTCTGATGGTCCACCTCGGTGAACCAACGAGTTCTGTGTCTTTGTTTTCTTACTAAATGGCAGACTTACTTCATTTTTATTTCTAGTTTCATATCCGAGTTCACACTGATTAGAAAAAATCTTGTTCCCTATGTTCAAAAGATTTTTTGTTCATTTTGTTTATAAACACAATTGTTTTGTATTTTGCTTTCAATACACAGGAATTTGGTTCTATGGAGTTACTAAAATTAGAACTAAACTAAAATTATTTTTCTGTCCCTGTCCTGTCCTGTATTAAAACCTAACATGTTTTTTAAAATTGAATTTCATATATTGAAATTGATCACCCAAAATTTAGGCAAAAGAGCAAAGATAGATATTTTTTATTTGGCTAGGTTGGCATTGATTTTTTTTACTATTTCGTTAGCTTAATAGAAAAAAAACTGTATTATTTTTAAGTATTCAATATATTGTTAGCTATAGAGTGATTTAGACAAGTAAAAAAATACCGAACGTATTAAATATTTTTGATGAATTTTCATAATGTTCCTTTTATTGTAAGAAACATGACTAAATAAGTATTTTTATACACAACGTATTATTATTTAAATTTTGTTGATATGTTTTAATTCGTATATATCTTAAATCTGCTAGTTTTTATTCACAAATGAAATGATAAATTAGGAACCGTTAAGTCAAACGCACAGAAATGTAAATAAACCACGCTGCTAATTAGCGTATTATTAAATAATATCTGTCGTCTTCATAGAGATCCCATCCCGCCTGACATTAATGTATTTATTTGCTTTACAAACAATGAAAAATAATATACAGAAACATTAAAATAAAAAAATGCACTACTTATTTTTCATCAATTACGTGCAAACACTTTTAATAATATTTTGCTTAAACTTAAAATACATATATAAACAAAATGAACAATATAACCCACTTATTTATAATATAAATTAGAAAGGGTATAAATAAATAATATGCACTTATTAGTGCAGTTTTTCGTTTTCATGTAAATTATTTATTATTCGGAAAATATTGCTCTTAAATAAATACCTTTTTTTTTTTAAACTGATATAAAATATTCGATTATAATAACAGGTTTAAAAATATTCATAAGAACATCGCAAAGAGTTTTTACGAATGTGTTAGTGAAAAAGTAATGTACCGCCATTATTCGTTTAAATAAGTTTCGATAATAATATCGATTTATCGTTTATAAAAACGAATATTTCTTTATATTAAAGTAAATTTATATATACATCGGTAAAATTTATATTGAAATACATTATCACCAAACCCTTATCAGAACCTAATGGTGCATAGGCCAGTGCATTGTTAATTTGAATGTATATATGATTTAAATCATTATATAGACATAATAAAGTAATAATTGCATACAATAAACATTAACGTATGCGAGTGTATAAGTCCTTGTTTACACCTTCAACTTTAGTAAGCAGAAAATTAACTATCAACAAAATTACTAAAACAATCAAATTATACAAAAAAAAAAGAATTTTTTTTGGAACAATTTGACTGTCTAGTTTCGGCTACAAAATGTTTCCCTCTTTAGGGTTATTTAACAAGTAAACATACATAATACATATATTATATATTCGGTTGTGTAAGCAAATACAGTAGATTACAAAACAGTATTTTTTATTCTCAAATAAAAATTATATATTACGATGATCCACAATATTAGATTTACAAACATCTAAAATAATACAATGACATTATGTACATAAGTGCTCAGTTATTACATTTAGTCGCAAAGTAAAATTTTTACGTACTAACTATGTGCTTAAGGGTCAAAACCTCCAACGCTCATTATGTGTAAAGGATCTAGGTGTCTTCCATGATAGTAAATTACTTTTTGACGCCCATGTTGACAGCATCATAAAAAAGTCATCGCGTGCGCTTGGCTTTGTTATGCGTAGCTCTACGTCGTTCACTATGGCAAAGACACTTAAAATCCTTTACTGTACATTAGTGCGAAGCAACTTAGAATATGCATCACAAATATGGAATCCTATGTACAATGTGCAGATATCACGCATTGAAAATATTCAAAAAAAAATCCTTAAGTTCATGTGTTTCCGGTTGAAACTTGAGTTGAAATCTGACCAGTATATTCATATATGTAAAAAACATCACCTACTGCCTCTGCAAAAACGTCGTGAAATAGCGGATATAATTTATTTACTTAAAATTGCCTCTGGTTCAATTGACTGTCCTGAACTACTTTGCAAACTTTCTATCAATGTTCCTTCCAAAGTTTTAAGAAATAACCCTCTTCTTCACATACCTCTTGTTTCATCTAATTATAGGCAAAATTCATATTTATGGCGAACTTTTAATAATTTTAATGTACTAAATAAATCATTTAACATAGATTTATTTGAAAATAATCTTAATAACGTGCGGCGTTTGCTTTCAAAATAACTCGTAGTATTTTTTTCTTTTCTTTTAAATTTACATTTAATTACTATTCATTTTATGTTCGAGAATCTTTTTTAACTTACTGTGATGCTACTTGTGAAAACCTGTAATTGGCTTATTTGTTATTTGTTTTGTTATATAAATATGATATCATTATAGCTGTTGGTTATCCAAATAAATAAAAATAAAAAAATAAAAAAAAAATTTGTTCAATACCTTTTTTGTTAATCATCATATTGATTTCATTTTATGTATAACTCTACTCCATTATGTTACAAATGTATCGAAGATATTAAAATATTTTTCCGCGGAACTCATTTAATAATAATTCACATTTGTCTTTGTTTCCCCACCGCGCAAACAGCATGCATCACAATTCATTTGCTATTTGCTCCACAGTTTAGTGATCTTTGATACTTCGGTCAATCCAGTTTACGCGAGTAAGATTTTGCATGCTAAGGATGTTTAGAAAAAAGTATTATTATGACTAATAATTTCAAATAAACATAATTTTTATATTTAGCTATCTGGATATTGCGCATTGGATTTTGCATACAAAGGTGTTTTTTGAATAATAAGTGAATTTTTTAAAATTTATAAAACCTTTTTTTACTTCACCAATCTCAAAATGAGTAGAAAAAATTGACGGATGATGTCATTGAGCAGCTTCTAAACGATACGGATATTGAAGTGTCTTCCAGTGATGACAGTGATTTAGAGTTAGAATCTTCAGATGATGTTTCTGAAACAGATGACTTTGTAATCGAAGATTACGATGAATCTGATTATTTCGACCAGGATAGTGTTAATTTAGAAGAAAACAGCCAAAATGACGGAGAAAACGTCTTCGCTTCTAAATCGGGTTACCAATGGAGCAATATTCTACCTTCTACTTCAACAACACGTTCCCATAACATAATTAGTCCTACGTCCAAATTAACTTTTTTTATTTTAATTTTGCATATTATATAAATTTTTACACGGCGTTGTTCGATTTTTGAGTTTTTATTTCTTGATTATTTGATTTTCAAGTTTTTTAATTTCGTATTTTAGATTTTTTAAGGTCTCGAGTTTTTTTTTATTGTACTTAATTTTTTTTAAATCGATTTAGTGATTTTTCAAAGTTTTTTTGCCATGGAGTTACTGTGGAGTAATAGAAATTACTATTTTGTATTATTTTTAGTCGTCGTATTCTGTAAAATTGTATAATATATCTACCTATGTAACCGATAAAAGGAATTCGTGCCGTGTTATACTTTATTGTATTTTATTTGGGAAACATACCAACAATTTTAAACACATTAAGATTGAGCTGTGTGATTTTTTTTCTATATTATTTTGTAAAATATTATTAGTTTTTAAAATTAATTCAAATAAATTAACAAACACGCTGTATATGGTTTACGAACTCGCTCATCCCTCTCCCGACCGCCCGCCGTACCGCCCCGCTAGCTAGTGGCGTAATTTCAATCAGTGGTATCCAAAACGTGGCAGCGGGAGGAGCGCGCTGCCATATAAAATATTATCGCAGCAGTATTTTATGAAAAAATGTATGAATTTCGCAGAAAACTGGAAATAGTATGAACCAGTTTTATAAACAATACCATGACAATTATAAAGACATTTTTTAAATATTTTTTTAAGACGTATTTATAGCATTTTAGCTGGGGTATTCGTAGTACCCCCTCGGAATTTTTTCACCCTCAGGCTCCCAAAGGTTAGTAAAACCGTGTGTGACCTTGAACGACCACCGCTCATGCCACAATTAAAAAAAAAAAAAAGTTTTTTTGCTCTTAATTACGTCCCTATAGATTTAATATAAAAAATATGAAAGCCTAAGAAAATAAAATTTATTAAAAATGTTCATATATTTTTTTTCTTTGGACCAATTCTTTTCAAGATACACGTTTGAACATCAAATAGAGTTGATCGAAATAGCGAAAAAGCGGTATTTGTACTAACTTTTTACTAATTGTTTGATAGTCAACCTATCAAAAGTCATCATCATCATCATCATCATTCTATGTCCGCTACCTAGTTGGAGCATATGGTGTTCACAAAGATCCTCCAAAAGCAAAAGAAAGAGCAAAAGTCGTACGGGTTTTGGGTATGTCATAATTCATGCTTTGGGAAAACCTCGTACGGACATTTTGCTGAGACCTCTCCTCATTGTTCGACCAAAAGCGTGTAAGTGCTTCTTTTAGGTACAGTTGTCTCATATCCAGCACCTTCATGTATTGGAACAGCTGTTTTGACGGGTATGTTGGAGGGTGCCGGAATATTATTCTCAATAATAATTTAATGATGTAATCGTATGTGTGTATATGAGTACTTACATTTATATTTATATTTTTGTTTTTTATTACTTTGTTGAAATTTTTACATATTTTTGAATTTGGATTTTAGGCCAGAGCATTCTTAACAATTTTAAATCGATTGATAAGGTGGTTGATAGCTTTCCTCATAAAGGTTTGAAAAAAACAATTATTTTTTGAAAATCATTGTTCAATAAGTCAACTTATATTCACTACACATTGTCACATATATGCACACCCATACATGAATACACAATATATTTAGTAAATACACACCCTCGCACAATATATTTAGTCCCCCTCCCTAACATGTACAATAATACTGATACATTGTAACAAGTAGGTACTTAGCATAAATATTATTATTGTACAGTAAAAGTTATCCTCATAATGTAATTGTACACATTATATATAAATGTATATATTTGTACCGACATATTGAAACCATTGTATAAATTCCATAATGTGTTAATAATGTGGTTTTATAGTACATAAATTTAGAGTTAACTCTAATGGACCGGTGAAGTTTACATATTATATTACATGCTAAGTTTATCAATTAACTATTTGAATTTTTTAAGTACAATATTGTAAGGGAAAAAAAACATAAATGAAAGTAATTAAATAATTAAAATCGAAGTAAAAAAGTTATGTTAAAAGTTTCTAGTTAGTATTTACATAAATGGAAATAATATTAACATTAATAAAAAAACTTACTTAAAGTAATTAAAAAGTAAGAGTTAAAATAAAAAAGAATAAAAAAACATGATCAAGTGCACAAACCATTTTTTTTAAAGGTAAAATATATTTACGTACCTACATATTTCAAGGGATTCAAAAAACCGATGAAAAGCAACTTTTAAAAAAAAGACATTAAGTTTAAGTTAATTTAAAAAACATCTTCAGAATTAATGTTAGGAAGATAGAAAATATCAGTCTAGTGCGTCTAGAGGGGACATGGTATGCAAGTAGATTAATTAGTTCTGGGGAATCAAATTTATTATTTACAGTTTTGTAAAGCAGGATCTGATTGAAGATATCTTTTCTGTCTTTCAATGAATCAAGGTTATGAAATTTTAAAGAAGTTGGGTATATAATTTGGAAAATACAAATGAAATTTGTATGTATATTTATATATATACATGATCCCGTAACTTCGAATCGATATTCGAATATTCGAATCGATACTTTAGGAATGAAATAGTTCCGCAGTCCCCATCCCCTTCTCACACACACAAATACAATTCTACTGACTATGCGATGTCGCATGGATACGCGCTGCACATGTGAAATGGGCCATACGCTGCAGTTTGTATCCATAGTATCCCGGATAGTTTAGTTAGCACCAAAGGGTCAGTGTGAAAGAGATAACACCAGTAGTGTTAGTAAGCGGCGCGGCGTGAGTACTGAATATTAAAAACTATATGAATACACAATAGGTTGAGCAGCCCTGAATTTGTCGCTCCTGCCGTATGAAGTATGTAGTGCGTAGTGAGTATCTACGCACCTAGCGTTGCACGGGTATATGGTGGGTGCAAAGTCCAATTCCTCAGTAATATGAAGCGGATTGGTTGTTGGCGAACACAAGACTATCACCAACCAATCACGAACACACAAGAAGTTTACAACGATCTAAGAATATTGGTTGAGTATTGTAATTAATAAAATTTTCAAAATATGTTTAACAATTGTTCGTTAGAAATCTGAATTTGATTTATTATTCTTCTGTTCACGCTGGTAGTTATTGTTAAGTTAAAGTTTAGTTTATAATGAAAAACGTAGTAAATATCACTGTTTTTGCTATTATTTTGTGACAGCTAAACGAGTTAGTATACACTTCGAACACTGATGTACGCACGATACATATATAATCATCTGCCTTAGCACGGGTCTACTCCTACTAGGCATTACTTTATATATTTTATAATTGTATTCATTTTTAAGAAAATAAAAAACTTGTTCCAAAAACGGAAAAAAAAAATATTGTATGAAGCCTATGTAAAAACTAAAATATGTTATATGCAACTCCTATGGGGAACAGGAAATCAAAATGACATAAACAGACTACAAAGACAGCAAAATAAAATATTAAAGTTAGTATATGACCTTCCCTATCTAACAGCAACTAAAGAACTTTTTGAACAAACTAAACAATTAAACGTAACTGAACTCTTTAAACTAGAATCTTTAAAATTTATTCATAAATTAGCCACTGATGTAATTGTAGACGAAGAATTAAAACTTGAAAAAAATTGTAGTAAACATGAACACAATACGAGAATATCAGAAAAATATCATATACAATCTTTTAGAACGAGAAAAGGACAATCGAGACTTATAAACCATGGACTGAAATTATACAATAAACTACCAGACAAAACTAAACAAAAGACTTAGACAACCTTTACAAAAGGTGTTAAAAATATTATTATTAACAGTAGAATATGAATTTTAAAAGTGAAAACATTTTGTTAAATGTATGTAACCCGTAAGGGTTTATCAATAAAATTTAAATTAAAAAATATATATATATGTAAATATATATATATTTTTTAAAAGCCCTATAATCACCGTAAAATCGAAGCTCCTCACACTAAGCTGAGATTGACAGCAATATATTTTATTTAAAATCAATTATATTGTACATTTATATATGTAAACAGTTTATTCTAAAACTATTTATTACGTTTAAAAAAAAATAAACCAAACTAAAATTGTAAAATGTCTTCCTCGGCGTGGGTTTTCCCAGTGATTAACATGTGCATCATTCATTTAATTATATAATGTATTCGTTCAAAGTATTAAATAGATAAATAAAATTATGAATATGCAATAGTAAAATGAATATTTATATTAATTAAAAATTATCGTTAAAAAAAAGTCAGTAAATGGAAAAATAAGCAACCGAACAATTTTAATTTAGACAGCTAATTGTCTAAATTGAAAAAAAACTATAGTTAAAAGAGAATTAAAAATTGAAATGAAATAAATGAAAAATATTTATCATTATTTCTTTATCAGCACCTAATGGTGCATAGGGCAATGCACTGGAATACGAAATACGACGTATTTCAATCAACGAAAAATATAAAGAAGAAAAGTAATAACAGAAAAAAATGGATGTATTAAATTCACTTTTTTTTCTTTATTATTCCCTGTCCGCACCTAATGGTGCATAGGGTACTGCTCTGATAATTTTGTTACGTGAAGGTAAGATGATCCATTTTACGCTTCAGGTGCCAGTCCAGGGACTACGAAATACTGTAACTCATACGAGTATTTAAAATAATAATTTCATGTCAGCCGTGTCCGGAATCGAATCCGAGACCTCTCGCACGGTAGGCGAACACGCTGACCGTCGGACAGGATGATGAATAGAGTTTAAAAAAAAAGTATTTTTATGAAAATGAAATATTATGAAAAGTTATTAGTTTTATAATGATCATTGGAAAAGGGCTGAAGATGTATTATTCAAAATCTTACGACTTCTTTAAGGGTGGATTACAATGTTGGCGGGTTTGCCTACTAGGAGAAATAATGGGGAAAAAAACTATTTTTATATTTTATCTATAAATTTTAGCATTGAACCTCAATTCGCACCTGATTGCATCGGGCACTGCATTGAATAAATACACGCGATGTATCTCGATCGTGTGTTACAGGAAAATCAAAAGATCAGTCTTGCCAGTCCAGGCACACTAAATTATTGCAGCGTAAAACCACCTTATAAACAAATTTCATGTTGACCCTCCCGGGAATAGATCCAGAACTTCAAGCGTGGATGGCGAACACGCCAACCACTCAACTACGAGGCGAACTTTTCTCTACTCGATTTATTTTTCCGCTGTTGTTACCTCAGAGTAGCCATCGAGTCGAAAACACTATTTCACACGCAGATCCGTATGGTTTATCCGCCCGGACACGATAATATATAAATTTAGTCAGTTAATAATTGATTTTTCATGAAATTATATAAATACCTAGCTAGGTACATAGGCTAGTCGACTAGGGGTGCAATTATGAATCTTCTCTATTTTTGTGATTATTTTTCAACTGGTAATATAATTTTTAAACTGTGTATCTTTTTTTTACTCCTTAATTTGTAAATAACTGTTTGGTAATAATTTGTTTTAATATTATACTTTGCTTATAATTCCACTTACATGCATGTATTTTAGTGTATATACAACTAATATGTAAAAGGCACTAGATGCCGTTTATTTCAATAAAATAAAAAATAAAATAAATCCCCTAGAGAGTGGTTAATTTGGGGATATTTTTTTTTTCGTGTATGGCACTTTCGGTTTCGTGCTAATGAACACGTGAAACCAAACATGATGATTTTCATTTAGAACATTATTGCGACCTTAAGAACATTATTACCCAAAACACTTAATTAGGTTGAATTGCCAAACCGTATTAGTTTTTTTTTTCGTTTTTGGAAGAGTTTTGTACACCATTTGGCGTTTAATCATCAGTGTGGCCATTATATGAAGCAAAAATATGAGAAATCCATAAACCCACCCTCACACCCATATACACTCACACACATATTCACATACCTGGCAAAACCACACTCCGCTCACTCACACACAAAAAACTCGCACACATGCACTTCTATGAATTGAGGAAAACTGATTTGGCTTTATTTTATGTTTTTTTTATAATGTTGTGTATATTTTTTTGTATTGCTGTTGTTTTCCTGAATATATATTTTTTTTTAATTAAAAAAAATAACAAAGTGTCTTCGCATTAAAAAAATTACATCTTCAAATGAATCACTCTTACAGTTCAGATTCAGAATGCCACCACAGAAATATTGGGAGCACACACCCGTGGCGCAGTTGGTCAGACGGCCAGCTGTGAAACTGGCGTCGCGGGTTTGACTCCCGCCAGACGCAAGTCAAATATCCCAGAAAGATTTTTTCAATCAGTCTGGGTGTTGTGGTGTATTTTCCGTAACTTCTTTCCCACCTGCTAACAAGCCCCTTGAAAAGAAGCTTAGTGGATTATTAATACAAAAAAATATATTCGAAATTTGTATAATTTCTGCTCTGAACTTGTAATCAGGATAAATTGATAAAAAGCCCCTTGCGTGACTTTTGTAGACAAGACAGTTTTAATAATTTAATAGAAAATCGATTTTTAAAAATGATTTTGGAAACGTTTGGAAATTATTCAATCACACGAAACGTTCATTTTACTCACAACAACAACAATAACTAATAACAAATATATTGGAAAATCATTCGCGTCAACTTGGAAAATGTAATAAGTCTCAGAATGTTTAATATGTAAAAGGGTCCAAAATTTAGCAGTTCTACGCCGATCATTAGGTACCTATTCGAAATTCCCTATCTCGTCCGACGGGAAAATTTTCATTGATAACGAGTATTTAAGTGTGTGGAAATCTTAATTTACTATCAACATTATGTAATAAATAAATAGTCACTACTGTAATATTAATTTTTGTTTAGTATTTTGAAATTATATTTTTATTTATGCATGTGAAAATATATTATATTATACGTGTATTATCCTCGTAAAAACCCTACGGGCATAAACAAATCTTCGTCAAATATGACCTATTTTTCTTTTTTTTGTAAAATAAATATTTGGGTTCTTATGATTTACCCAAATATTTCATTTTGAGGGCCATTTTCAACGAGTTGTAAATAACTCACTATTAGAAAATGGGAATCAAGTTGGGATAGAGTGGGATTCGAACCACGGACCTTTGATCCCTGAGTCCGAGACCCTAGCCACAGGACCACAACCCTTGATAAACAGCATTTAATAAATGTTGTATTTCAAATTAAGCTCATTATTCACAAAGAAACACGTGGTGTTCCAAAACCGATAGGTATTATTTACGTAAACTTTCTTTTAAAAGTAAAATTATAAAAAAATATTCAATTTTAGGATCAGTACTCGTATTACTCGAATAAAATCGAGTAATAATTGTATTTTCAATTTTATTTACTGATTTTAAATAATGATTACTTTTTAATTATTTTGAATTTTGACCAATCGACAGGTTATTAAATAAACCCTTATGGATTGGTATATAAACAGTATTTTAATTAAAGATATAAAAAGTATGTTCAAAACAACATTAAGTTAATACATCATAATAATTGATAGGGTTTTGTGATAGTACCTACGTTATTTAAAATAGTTTCATATTCACTCATAAATTACTGCTTCTTCGCAGTAATTTATGAGTTCAAAGCACACATTAAATCGGAAAACAATCCTCAAATGAAACATTTTGCACATTGCGGTTACCTGTAGGCACCATCACCTTCTCGTCCTCCGGTTCCTCGTCCTCGTCTTCTTCGGAACTAGTCCCACTCCGATCGGCCGGGGACGACGGCCCCGCCTCCCCGCTGCGGCCGGCCGAGCCCGCGCCGGCCGGGGAGCTCGCCGGCTCGCGGGGCTCCGGGGGGCGCGCTCCCGCGGCACTGGAGCACGCCTCCCCCGCACTGTCACCGGTCAGGTCCGCGTTACAGTAGCCGATGTCGGTCAGGTCCCCGCAGCCCGGGTCCCCGAAGATGTCCTGGCCCGTGAGCGCGGGCAGCAGCGCGGGGGCGCCGCTCGCCCCCCACACGCCCTGCAGCAGCATCAGCTCGTCCTCCTCGCCCTCCCAGGGACTGGCGCGACCTTCCATGCTGCCATGACTGCCGCGGTGCTACCGGAAGCCGACTGTCCCGAACCCTTCACTCGCGCTAGAGATGACACGACCGCTCGAACTCCGGATCGCGACTGTCCGCCGACCGGCCGCCGTCGGTTGCGGCCGCAGCGGCGGCTGATTCATCCCTCTCGCGAAGGCAACCGGGGACCGGTGACTGGCGATACACCGAGAGAGACAGTTAATCACCGTCCGGAGAGGAGTACGTTCTGGCGCGTTACTTCCTCCGCTATATTGAGGAAATATGATTCATCGTCGAGGGATACGGAACACGTCCGCGAGTTCGTCGTATACGACTGTTCTAGTTTTGACGAGTCATCTGCAGATTCATTTTCGATCGACGAGCGTTCTCACGACGCGAGTAGCCCGTCACACACGAGGCATACGATGTACGGCGCGCCGTGCCGGTCCAGAGTCTGCGGAGAGCGCGCGTCTCGCCGGTTCGCCATCCGACTGACTCTCGCCACAGTGACCCCCGGCATGTGGAACTGTTCCAATGTATCCTGCCGGGAAATTATCTATCCGAAAGGCGGTTTCGAGTCGCTGATGTCTGACAGCTCGGCAGATCCGCCGGTAGATACTTGCGTGCGAGGATCACGCAGAGTCGTGTGAGTCTACGCGGGTGACGCGGGCCAGTGCGGCGGCGGCGGCGGGAGGGACGCGTTGGCCTCACGTCGCGGGAAAGCCCGCGGCCGTTTCCGGGAAATGTGCTGCGTTAGAAGACCGCAATGCAGTTTCGCGCTAAGCAATCCATCTCCGAACTGAATAATAATGTTCCGCGGTTATTTTTATTTTGTTGAGTAAGCTAATTATTGTTTACCTATATGTAGATTTGTAGATTTATATGTAGATTAAGTTATGTACTGTCAGTATTTTTCCCTCGGCAATCAACCTTTAATAATAATAATAATAATAATAATCTTTATTAACCATAATATATACAATGTGATAAACAAAATATATATATATATATATTCTTGAATAAAACAAAGGTATACACATTTAAATGTCGGACTTGTTGCCACTGGCAATTTCTTACAGACTGACCAAAAAAAAACCAAAAAAAAATCAGTAATGAAAAAAAAAAACAATATTAAAAACATATTTACTGAATTTTTGCCTAATCATAGTCACTCATAACTATGTATCATATTATTAGTAATTAGTCAATATTAAGTCCGCCTTGCGGTCCATTGGACAGCGCGTTTGTCTAACGTGCTAGTGGTCTCAGTATTTTTTAAATAACATTTTTAATGATCATTTTATCTTCACACTTCGGTTGGTGTAAAATGCAGTGCCCTGTGGACCATTAGGTGCGGAAAGAGAATGATGATGATGAAAATAAGTTATAAGTAATATTTGTCACTTTTTCTTTACCAGTTGTGCAAAACTGTTTTTTCGTAAAAAAAAAAACCACAACGCTCTGAGTATTTCCAAATGTTTGTAGACAAGCTAGATTTCACTCCTAGGGACTTATTAGATCTAAATTTATCGCAACACAGAAGGAAAAGATTTTTGAGAAGGAAATATGGAAGTCTAGGCATTTACTAGGGTTATGACTTGTCATTGGCTGGTTTAAGTGGCCACTTTGCACACTGTGTAACATTGACAATTTTACCTACCTGTGATCATCTGTTGTCTTTTGTGTGGTTAACTCTTAAAAGACTGTGATAAATAATCCCTTTGCGCGCGGTGATGTAACATCGTGTTACCACTAGTAAAAGACGGAATAATTTAAAGTTCAAAAATTGAAAAAAAAAAAAACATGGAGACATACTGTTTAATAATCCCTTTTCCATTATTTGTGCAAAAAAGCCCTGTTATAGTAAATTAAATTAATAATCATAAATACGCCGCTCAGATTACGCGCGTGCGTTTCCCATCACTGTTATCAACCGGCTGAAATCTGAATCTATTTTACACTTTACTTACTTTTGTTTTTGCCTCTTTCACACTAACACCTGCCATAGAACAGCGTTTCTGTCTTCCTTGTGATGAGTTCTATCTTCGTGCTCTTTCTTAAACATATGTGTTGCTGAATTAGCGGACACTCTTTTTTCGCGTAGCGAGGATAAATATTTTTTTGTATTAACATCCAGCATAGTTGTACAAATTTTACTTTCCAAATCCGGTGTGAAAATGTCCATTTGAAGATTACAAAAAATACGAATTCATCATTTTAAAAAATAAGAGAGATATATCAAGTCTTGTGTCCTATGTCGACTAGTGTGACATCACAGCCACACAAGAGTTAAAGACCTGAAACCTTAATTGATGTAGGTTGGATTCGTCATGTTATTTTTTTCTGAAAGCGGTTTATATTTCCTCACTCTATATAATAATAAAGAAAATGCTAAAACCCTTAATTGTAAATAATTATTATAAACTTTCATATTATATTTATTTTGTCTTGTTTGAAAGGAGAAAGAAGGGAAGTCTGATCTGATCTGGGAAGGGTGACTCCGTATGGATCCGCTGGCGAAAAGATTTTTTAAGACCGAGTAAACAAAAGACAGTTTCTTTTCACGTATCATATTTTATTTCAAAAAAATACACGTGGAATTATACGAATATTTTTAGAGGTAAGCTTTTTTCTTATTTTTTGGCGTTGTAATTAGTTATATTATAACTTTTTAAAAAGCAAGGGTGCTTGTCCGTAAATGCTATTCTATGGCTCAAATTCGTTACTAGATATCGATTTGATAGTAACTACCAGAAAAGGTACAAGGCTAGCACAACGTGAAGGCTTGTCAGTACCGAGGTTTGTAAACAATTATGGCCAAAAAACACTTCATTATACAATTACTGAAATTTTCGATAAGCTTCCGAAGCAGATCTTAAAAGAAAAAGTTGTCAAAACTTTTAAGAAAAAAATCATTCATTCAAAAATACAACAAGGCTTTATATTGATTATTATTTTATGTTAACAGTCAACTATCAAAAATTTTGAAAATAATTTTTGTGTAAAAAATACGTTTGCTTTGAGTTTTTTTTTATTTTTTTATCATATTATATTACATACACAAAATTATAATTTATACAAAGTTGCTTTGACTATCTAACTAGGGTTATTTACCCCGTTCTAAGACAGTCAAAATATATTTAAAAAAACAGTAATCAATACATAGAAACAGATATAAGGGTAGTGGACAAAGTGAAAAACAAAGTAAAAAAGGAGTAAAAACATGGTAAAAAATGTAGGCAAAAACATCGTAAAAAAGTAGTAAAAAATAAATCAAAACATAGTAATAAAGTAATAAATGTAGTGAAAACATAGTAAAAAACTTTTTTTTTAACATACATATTTATATATATATAGATATAATTATTTTAAAACTCAGTAAAATGCGAAGTAAAAACAAAATACATAGTTCTTAATAATGTTTATATAACTTTTTACATTTATAAAATTTTTGAAACTTTTTTCTTTGTATAGGAAATATAAGAAACCTGCTGACAAGCCGGTAAAGCGGTTTCATTATTTTCTGTGCATTATTACCTTCTTAAATAAAAAATAATAAATATATATATATAGAAAACTATAATTGGACTAAACTTTTTATTTATTTGTAATATTGTATTTTTTTATATAATGGCTGTTGTTTTCTTTATATTAAAAAAATAAACAATAAATTTTGTTAATAATGTGTCTTATTTCGTATTCTTACAAGGTATTCAAGGTATGCCAGTTTTTACTTTTTTATTTACAAACAAAACTAAGTAACAAAATGAATATACATTTTATGATAATAATATGGCTCGATGATTTTTTTTATTTGTGGTATATGTATTTTTTCTAAACAATTAATAAGTAGTGATTAGTATCTCGATATCTTCACTCCCTACTCCCTACTACATATGTGTAGTTAGTACCCTGTACCCGAGCAGTGCCTACCCAGTGTGTAACAGTGGGTACCTACCTGTGGTGGCCAGATCTGGTTCCGCTGTACCGGGAAGTGATGTGAAGCGGCAGGGGGGGAGGGAGGGGGGGGGGGAGTAGCCGCATTTAGTGAAACATTTTCCTCATAGCCCAACTACTTGCGAACACTGCCCGCGAGCCACTCCGCCACTCCGCCACTCTGCCCCTCTGCACAGCGCCAGTGAGGGGCCGTAACAATAAATAACTTTAATAAATACAGTATATAGTATTGTTAACGGCTATTTCTAGTTCCATATATTTTAGATCAAGTATCTTTTAAATGTTAAGTTTTACGTTTTCAATAATTTACCACAAAATCTACAGCAAGAAATAAATTACGGAAAATTTAAGGATAAATTAAAGAAAAGCTTCCTGACATAATTAACACTAACCGTATTTTGAAAATAAAAATATATGTTTGTACGTGCCTGTGTATATTAATTTATTAATTTTGTGTTTTCATTTATTTATTAGTGTTACATTTTCTCAATTTTATATTGTATTTAAAAAATATATTTCTTATTTATTTTATTGTTTTGTTTCGCATTTTTGTTTTTTTTACATTATTATGTGAACTTGCCAAACACAGTGTTCCATTTTTTATTTTACATATTGTTTTTTTATGCCAAAAAAAATATTTAAAAATTAAAACGTAAAAATAGCGTGATTTGCAAATATTAAAATTTAATAAATAAATATCTCAAAATTAGTAAACAAATAAATAATGCTAAAATTTCGCACTTTTCTTTCAAATTGTGAACATTGCGTTTTTCTTTTTTCTTGCACCCATACGGATTACATAAATTTGTCATTTTTATTTTTTTAAATTCATATTCTACATCATTCCCTGTCTGCACTTGATGGTGTATAAGGCGCTGCATTGGTATACAAACCGCAGCGTATCTTGATATTTTTTGTTAAATTAATTTTACATCGGCTTCATACATTAGATTTTTCCTTTTTTATTTTTTTTTAAAAACGGATCAAAAAAAAATAAAAAAACGGAAAAAAAAATGATTTCAAAAAAAAAGACTCGGTAATGTCGCCACTTTGCTAATTAAATTGTTGATATGAATTGTCCATGTCAATTGTCTGTCTATTGTTAGTCCTAAGTATTTAACAATTTTCAATTTCAGTTAGTCGTTCATTATTTATGTAAGCATCTATTTTATAACATTTTTTTCTAGATTGAAAATGGATAATATTACTTTTTTTTTCATCAAGTGCAAGTAAGTTTGTGTTTGTCCATTAAGTCAACATAGTTAGATCTTCGTTTTTAGCATTGTTTGTTGTTATGTCAGAAAAGTTCAATCTTTAAAATTGTACAGTGATAATTCATTAATATAATAATAGTGGGCCCAAAATAGATCCTTGTGGAACTCTAAAATTTACTGTTTGTATTTGACTTTTTTTTTCATTTAGGTGATTATATTGCTTTCGATTTGTTGGGTAGTAGAAAGATTAGATTTAGATTTTTCGATCAGTAGTTTATATTCTTAAAATTTTACTCCAGTGTCATTAAATTTTTTTCATCATGTACCGTATCGAAGGCTTTTATAAAATCCAAGATTACTACTCCTGTGATTGGAATGTTAGCATCCATGTTTGTTTGTATTATAATTAGTTAAATTTCCTAGGGCGGTTCCGGTACCGGTACCTTTTTTTTTCTTTTTTGAAGATCGCATTTCAGCGTCCACCACCTGGGTTGATATTTATATCATCATCATCAAACTCTTGCCCGCACCTGATTGTGCATAGGACACTGTATCGATACACAAAATGCAGCGTATATCGATCATCTGTTGCATGAAGGTAAGGTGATCAGTATTACGCTTCAGGTTCCAGTCCAGGGGTGGTATTCTGAAACTTTTCTACCACCTAGAGACAAGGATAAATTAGGAATTTTTATTTTTTGCATGTAAACACATAAACACTCTGTGCTTCATATATGGCCACACTGATGATTAAACGTCAAATAAATATGAACACGTGAAATTTTCATTTTTCATTCATTATTGCGACCTTATGCATTACCCAAAACAATTAATTAGGTTGACTTGACCGAACCGTATTCGTTTTTTTCCGTTTTTCAAACTATTTTATGCATCATTTGACATTTAATCATCAGTATGGGCATATATGAAGCAAAGTGTATTAGCATGCAAAAATAAAAACCCCAAAATTTCTTTATTCTCTACCCCCGCTATAAGATCCACAATAGCACCCCAGGAACTCCAGTGATTGAAAAGGTGATATTGATATTCCTACAGAATGACTTTTTTTCAATCCTGTGAAAATATCGAATTCTCAAGAACTGATTTGTTGTTAATTTTAGACTTATAAGAATGTTCTACGAAGTTGTGATATGTTATTCAAGAATATTTTATTAATCACATTGATACATCAGCGTTTTGTAATTAAAAATTATATTGATTAACATTGGTAAATCTCTTATACCTACCTGGTACTTTAAATGTCGAAGGTAAGGGCTGATTCCAAGTTATTTTTTTATTTGTTCGGTCTGTAGAAGCAAGTATTTATTGAACTTCAAATGATAGTTTAATAACACGATTTCCACGTGGCTTCAATGGTGATTGCAGTTAGAAAAGAATACGGGGCGATTCTTGTCTCTCCCTCTCAGAAAGTTAGATCGGCAGATAGAGAAAAGGGGGTTACTATTACTTGAGATAAATACATAATACGTATAATTTTAATTGATTCAGTTCATCTGTCGATCCGTCAATATGATTATTTTCACGTTTAAAATTTTAGTTTTTACTTATTTAATAAAATTTCTCACAGAACAAGAAGAAGCCAGTGTGAATATGGTTTTCAATGTGTGAATTTTCTTTGGATAATTCATTTTCTAGAGAAAAGACTTCTAAAATAAATAAAGAGTTGAAAAACTCTATTTCATACATGAAAATGTATTATTATTTCCTGACAGTACCTACGCTTTTATATTTTTCCGCTTACAATAAATTCTGACTATGTCATTGCCAATTTATCGACTTTATAAACCATCTTACGATAATCTGTTATAAGTATTAGGTACCTAGTACCTGCCTATCCGCTTCTACCGTGGGACGGGGAAGTTGGGACTCGGGATTCCTGGTCACTGGTCACTGGTCACTGGTCAGTGGATCGGTTAAATACTTTCCCAAATACAACGTATAATTTATCCATTACCGACAGGACGATTCGAGGAATTCTATGAAGATTAATGGCAGAATATGTATTATAATTGGATTGGCGATTCCTTGAAGCGGTCCACGTGAGGCCGACTGCCTCCTTCCGGCCTCCTCTCCATCCATATTCCCAGAACAGCGGATAAAGGAAACACAATATCGGGAAAGTATAAAGGCCGAGCCGTTAATAACGCATTTAATGAAAATCTAACCGCAAACACCGATGTAATCGAAGCTACGTATTTTGCGAATGTATCCTAACCTTAAAGTGTAGGTAGTCCTTTATTTTCTTTAATGTATTGGATATTATTTTTAAAGGAATACCTAATAAATACGTTAAGCCCCTATTCAAGAGGCTTGTCAGCAGGTGGGAAAATGGGATATGGAAGAAAGTTATGAAAAATATACAACACTCTGACCAATTATTGATAAAAATATATTTCTTGGATTTATTCTCGCAACTGGCGGGAATCGAGCCCGCGACGGCAGTTTCATAATTACTGTCTAACCGAGTGCGCCACGACGCGACGTCTGTCTAATAATTTTATCGAATTAATAACGTAATTGTACACCGACATATACAACCGATAATTTCATTGTTCAATCGAAACGTTTCTATTTGATGATTGGATATGATTTTTTTTAAAGTACGCAGTGTGGCAAATAAATAACGAGACTAGTGTGATATATTGCCAAAAAGCTTATGTTTTCAACTTTAATCTCCTTCAGCGTAGATAATGTGCACCGCTACACAAGTGTCTTCCATTGTCAAACCAATGCTGTAGCTCATCAGTTGTCAGCCTCTTCAACAACTCTGCCGTTTCTGCTTTTAAATGTTCAGCGTGTTCAACAGACTGAAAATGTGTTCTCTTCAATGCACTGTTCACTTTTGGGAACAGGTAGAAGTGTCACACGGTGCGTTCAACGTGTTGAAGAAACCACCGAACAGTGGAAACAAATAACGAGCAAGAACGGACCGAAATTCGGTTACCCCAATAATTGAAATGCACATTGAGATAGATATCCAGTAGCTACGATGCTGACATCGGAACGTGTACGTCGCCGTCGACGTCGCGCGTCGGTTGGATAAGGAAAAGCTGCGGAATCGCGGAATCCTCCAGGAGTGAGCTCCGAGTCCCGGGGGGCGCCTCAGTGGTAAAGATTACATATTTTGATTGCGAGCGTGTGGCTAGTATTTAAATGACCTTATCTGTTGATACGCGGACGGGGCACCGCTCCCCGCCTCTGTTACATCGTCAGTCATTTTATGTCTCTTTTTTAAGTAATTTTCGTGATAAATAAATATACCTTAATTACTACATATTTTGTTTGTCATTCTACATCAACTGTTCCAATAGGTAGGTTTTGTGGGAATTGCAGTGGTGTTTTAGGCAAACTCAAGGTGTCGTCGAGATCTTCCAAGTTCCATGCTTACACAGACAACTGGTATATATCAGGGGCAAGCAAGGGGAGCGTCATAACTGGATTTCGCTCCATCCTAAAACTTGCCTCGGTTTGGCACTGAGAAGACCTTTGTGACAACGGATCGGTGATACTTCATAAAGAACTCACACGAGAGGTAGTATCTTACATAGTCAAGTAGTGCAGGATATTGGTAAAATCAACCAAAGTAGGGCATAAAATGCCGAACACTCTTCTAGTGGAGCGGAAGGCCTGTCGATGACTGTCAACAGATCGGCTTCCTCTGAAGAGTTTCAAGTGGTTTCCTCTTCACAAGAGCAAATGCTGAGAAGTTCCCGATTGGCCCGCAGAAAATATCCCTCCTGACCATTGACGCCCGTAGAAAATTTTCAAGGGGGGGGCAAAATATTTTTAGTAATGTTTTAATGTAGTTTGAATTATTGTAGCAAATTTGTATGGTGAACGAACGGACAGGACACTATAGTAATGAAGTGTATAATGTAGCAACATTTTTTTACTAACACAATATATTTACGAGAGCGGATTGATAATGAAACTACCTAGCGCTAAATGGCAGCTCAAACACAAAAAATATTTATTTTTTCCAAATTGCAATCTGTCAAACGGCAGCTGTTAAAATGTCACCCAAATTCATCGATTAGTTTATTTGTTGTAGTCGTTTGAAGTAAACAACTTTTGTGTTTCTTGAATAATTGAAAAAAGCAAATTTCGTGCAGTGATTAAACACTATTATTTAAAAAGGAACAAAAACTGCAACAATACCATCAACAGAAAGGCCAAAAGAGGTGGTTAAGAGAAAATATCAAGAAAATCCTCAATATAGTTATGAATGATCGCCGAGTGAAGTTGCGTGAGATTGTTGAAATGGTAAACATCTCATATAAACGTGTGTTCAACATTTTGCATGAACATTTGCGTATGAAAAAGCTCTCGGCAAGATGGGTGCCGCGTTTGCTCAGTGTCGAACAAAAACGAGTTCGAGAGACCACTTCACAGCAGTGTTTGGACATGATAAAGCGTAATCCTGTTGATTTTTGGCGTCGATTAATAATTTTTGATGAAACGTGGGTGCACCACTATACACCAGAAACCAAAAATCAATCGAAACAATGGGTGGAAGCTGGTGGAAGTGCTCCGAAGAAGGCAAAGGCAGTGAAATCGGCTGGCAAGGTTATGGCCACAGTATTTTGGGATGCACTCGGAATATTGCTCATCGATTATCTTGAAAAAGGATCCACAATCACAGGAAAGTATTATCGTGCATTATTGGATCAATTGAATGATGCAATCAAGGAAAAACAACCACATTGAAAGAAGAAAAAAAGTGCTCTTTCTTCAAGACAACGCACCGGTTCACACAGCATTAGATACGATGCTAAAATTACGTGAAATACACTTTGAGTTGGTTGATCATCCACCTTATAGTCCAGATTTAGCTCTTAGTGACTTTTTCCTGTTTCCAAACTTGAAATCACTCACAGGAAAATGATTCAGCTCAAACGAAGAAGTGATAACCGAAACTAACGCGTATTTTGAAAGGTTCCCGAAATCATATTATTCAGATGGTATAAAAAAGTTGGAATATCGTCTTACTAAGTGTGTCAAAGTAAAAGGAGACTATGTTGAGAAATAAATGGTTTTTTAAAAAAAAAGTATTTTTCCTACTTAGGTAGCTTCATTTTCAATCCGCCCTCGTATATAACAAAAAATATTACAACATAAATTGAAAATAAAACTTATTCTTTAAACAAGAACTGGAGTCATCTGTTATCGTTACCAAACATATCTACAATTTTGTCCATAAAGTGTTTTTTGTTGCAGTTCACTTTGTCTCTGTGTACGCTTAACATGCACAATCCAGACAGACGTTCATCTGACATTGTAGATCTAAGCCATGGTTTTACACTACGTAATGTGTTGAACGATCGCTCCACCGTACATGTTGTTGCTGGTAATGTTAGCAAAACTAGTAAGGCATACCTGACACTCAGATAACACTTTGTAAAAGGTAACAAGTCGATATCTTGGCTACTTTTGTATTCTCGGGTTTTCCAAAAATCAAACCAACTCAAGGGTTTAGTTTCAAAATTATCAATTCGGTATACCTGATTAATAGTAGACATTATATCCTTAAACTGTTGACGATTCAGTTTGCACAATTTCGAAAGATGTAGCAACGATAAGTTAAATTGTACACTGTTGGCTTCACAATGTCGTCTCTCCATTAAGTTAATTAGAGAATCTAAGTATGGAATGTAAACTGTTTGTCTGAAGTACTCTTCAACACTTATCGTTCCCGGATTACTTCGATGCTTTTGTATTCCACATTGTCTTGGGATAATCAGTTCAATATCCACTTTCTGTGCAAGTTGTACTGTTTTCTCAAAAATATCCCTGTAATAGTTATCGGAATCACCTCGGTGAAGTTTTACTACACTGAGCAGGTTTTGAACTTGCAGTTGGACTTCTGGAAGATCAACTTGAACAGCTTGAAGAGCCTGAGTAACTGGTTCCAGTATGGCAGAGTACTGCGAAATAATATTGAGACAAAATAAAAACGTGCTGGACTTTGATAAACAATATAACTCATGTGCAACCTGTCGTGAGTTTGCAAAAAAAACAATGGGCTATAGGTACTCAAATCGAGAATTGCAAGCAGTGGCGTAAGTCCCAGTTACATGTCTATTGTAAAAGCAAAAATTTGTTACGCTTTTATTCTATGCAATAGAGCGAAATGGTATCTCTATAAGAGGGTCGCGCATTATTACTCTGTGATAAATACATTATAGCACTTTGAAAAATATACTATGTTATCATTATTGTACCTTAAAAATCAGTAAGTGAAGTAACTTGTCAAATAAAGACTTGACTAATAATTTATTAGTGTTTGCAAAAGAGCAATTTACACATTAATGTATACATAGTAAAACCTCGTTTTTACGTTCCTCATTTTTACGTTTTCCCGTTTTTTACACTGAAATGTTCAGGACCCATTTTTCTTCATACAAATATTCCCCCAACTAACGTTTTTCACATTATTCATCACCCCGGTTTTACGGTTAAAATTGTTTGGAATTCATTTGATTTGTCAAAAAATGATGTGTCCGCGCGCCACCGCGTGTGCCACGCGAATGAAGAATAAAAAAAGGTAAACAACTAATAAAGGATAAATTATTGTCTTAGCCTAAATTCAAAGCAGGTGCAGTGTAATTTACATTTTTGTTTAAGGGTCTTCCTTTAGAGTAAGTCTTAGTTTTCATTTGAACAAAAACGTCATTTAGGCTTGTACAAATAATCGTGATACGCAATTGATAAACGTTTAAAATCTATCATTTAATTTCGATGTTTAAAAAATAACAATAGAAATATTTAAAGTTATAAAAAAGTTGGTTTAAAAAAAAGTCATAAAACTGAAACAAAAATTGCCGCAATCTATATGACAGTTTTTATTAGTGATGCCATAGAAAAAAAGTAATACTGTATTAATAAAATTTCCCAACATTTAGGGGAAAAATTATTGTTCATTATTTATGCAAATTCATTTTTTTTTTTTTTATTTCACATAAAATAATTTTAACACGCTGTTTTTAAATCAAATAAAAAAAAACAGATTACATACTAATGTTCGAAAAAAATATTTTTGGTGAAATCATTAAAAATAAGTCCAAAAAAAATATTGACAATTTCCACTTATCACCGTTTTCAAAATTTTTCTGGAAGTATATTTACACTATAGCATAGCAAATCAATTTTATTCTTATGTAATTCGTATTTTTTCCATACATTATTCATTTCCTCACTTTAGTGTTTTCCTAAGTTTTACACTTTTTTCTTACTCCCTTGAAAAATGTAAAAAGGGGGTTTTACTGTATATGTTTATATGTAAATATCAGTGGCGTGCGGTGACTTTTAAAACAGGACATGCGGTCATGGAAAGGTAAAAAAAAAAAATTGATTGAATCTGTTTTTTTTACATTATTATTACTAACTTTTTTTTTCAAATAAAGAAATATTTACGTTCTTATGATTTACCCAAATATTTCATTTTGAGGGCCATTTTCAATGAGTTGTAAATAACTCACTATTAGAAAATGGGAATCAAGTTGGGGTAGAGTGGGATTCGAATCACGGACTTTTGATCTGTGAGTCCGAGATACTAGCCACAGGACCACAACTCGATTATTTGATAAGCATAATATCGATGCTTTAGAACAGCAGTTTCCATTTTTTGTCTATGGAACCTTAATTATTACTGGTCACTTTTTTTGTGGAATCCCATCTCGATTGTAAAAATGTTAACTGACAAAAATAAAACCCGTGAAACAAAATTGCAAATTTCTTAGATAAGTTCAAAGTCTTATACTGAGGGGTGGGCAGAGAGGATAGAACGCCATACCACTATTTTCTGGCGTACTTTCCACGCACGCCGATTAAAAAATGTATGTAAACCTAAATATCCTGTTAATAATAATAATAATAACGTTCCTTTTAATTAAATGGAAGACCACTAAAACTTCTCTTCAGTAAATATTCAATGAGGCAATTTTAATTATTTTCCCGATTAGCATCGCGGTTAAGTCCCCATTCATTGCTTCCCTGGGAGGCCATATTAGGGATTATGAGTTAAATAAACAAATAACTAAAAATAAAAAACAAAAATAAAAACTCAGACAGCAATTTTGGAGTTGAAAATGTAAAAGTTATCGCGATAAGCTATTTTATACGTGAAAGAAAAACACTGAACTCAAAAATATTTTTAAATTACGTTTTTTGGGTTAGGTATAATAAAAACCGGAAGTCAAAATTGTTTTAGTGAAAAAACAACAAAAATCCCAAAAACGCCGTTTTATACTAAAGAAAATATATACATTTTAATTAGGTAATTATTGTTTTTTTACAGATTAAATTCTCATTTGCTTACAAAATTATGAAGTTTTGAAAATTATATTCACAAAATCCTGTTTTCTGAATATTTTACTCAATTTAGTTAACAGTTTTAATTATAATCATTAAAAAAATGCAGAATACCACAGAAAAGTCCTTACCCCCAAAAATGGAAAAATATTTCAAAAAGAATTTATTATTACTTGGTAGGTAATCTTATCCTCCATAGAAAAGTAAAATCCGAGCAGCATGCACAGTTGGTAGTGTAGGTTAATATAACAGTGTAAAACACTAGATACATGCATTTCGGGCGTATGCACATCGAATATTTTATATGCGTATCAGGCGGTCAGTCGGCTGCGGCCCGCCGTGATGCGCAGTTGGCTGTTGTCGATTTTAGGGGCGATTGCGTTTCATAATTACGTCAATAATCTATGATTAGAATACTTGATGTTTTTTATTTTTATTATTTTAAATCTTGAAATGGGGCACACATAAACATATTCTTATATTGCATTTACAAGTTATGTACCTACTACCTACATAGTTTTCCAGTATTAAAGGCATGCGCCGCATGTATCGCATGTATGGATGACACGCCACTGGTATATTTATATATAAAGATACAATAATCTCATTCTACATGGTTTTGAAATAACAAGGATTAATAATAAAATAAACACTTATTGAACAACTGTTTGTTATTGGAATTCCCTGCATCGCTCCTTTACTTACATACTTACTACAATGGTAACTTGAAAATCAACATTTTTGAGTTACCCACTAAAAACACATATTTGTATCTTCCTCCGTGAATGCAACGAATAGGTATATAGGTAAGTCGCCATTCAAAAATCAAAAATCATATTGTGATGATTTGAATGGTAAGGATAAAAAAATATAAAAGTTTTTAGTGAGTAACTCACAAATGATGATTTTGAAGTTACCTAGTTTTACACAACAACAACAATAAACCATCACGCCGTTTCCCTTTAAGGGTAGGCAGAGAGGATAGAACGCCACATTACTCTATCTTTGCATACAGATCTCCCTTCCTCTACATTCATACATCTTCTCATGCACGCACGCCATTTATTCCTACTTTTGACATGTCAATCTCCAAGTAATTGTTGGATTTGGTCATGCCATGTCTTTTTCGGTCTTCCTCTATTTCTGCATCCATCATCATTCGCATTGTAAATATTCTTAGCCGTTCTTTCGCTCTCCATTCACTCCAAATGTCCAAACCAGCGCAGAGCTCCTTTCTTGATTTTGTCGATAATGCTTATCTCAGTCTTACATAATGTACGGATCTCAACATTTGTGCATCTATTGTACATAGTTTTAGCACACATTTGCCTGAGAGATCGCATTTCGACAGCATTTAGCCTACTTTCATTCCTGTTTTTCCAAGTCCATGCTTCCCATACATCAAGGTCGGGACCAGGACTCCACTGTGAACTGCTAATTTTGCCCCTTGTGACAAAAATTTATTTTCCAAGGTTGATTTAAGAGCACCGTTCTTTCTGTTCCCGGCACTCACCCTCCTTTCAATATCTTTCTCAGTCATTGCATCCCTAGTAAACATACTTCCCAGATACACAAATTCCTCTACACATTTTAGTATAACTCCATTCACAGTGATTTCACATTTAGTCATACTTTCATTTCTTTCAAAAACCAACACATTCGATTTATCGACATTCATCAACAAATCGCTTCCCTTGCACACATCGTAGACCTTTGTTACCAAGAGTTGCAGTTACTCTTTGTTGTTAGCAAGAAGCACAGCATCATCAGCATACAAAAGACAATTGACAGTTAAATCACCCATTTTTGCTCCATTCCATTGCCTTTTAGTTCTTTCATGCAGTTATCGATATACACGTTGAACAGCCTTGGTGACATCACACATCCCTGTTTGACTCCTTTATAAATGTCAAACCACAATGCGTATGATATATGGTGTGATTAATTATATTTTTCAGCTTATTTTTATTGTAGGGAAACCAGAATAATATATTTTGACTGGTAAGTTGAAATGCATTAATGAAGACATCTATGTATTGAATATATAATTTGCATAGGTGCATGGAATAAATTCACACCCCGGAATAACAGGAGCACAACTCGAAAACCTCCATTTTACGGAAAAGCAGTTACACAGGCATGTATCATGTATCAGTAAAACAAAGTAACAACTAAAAGTTCACCCACTTGTGCCGTCTAATTATTAATGTTTTCAGAAATAACAATGGCATAATCATAATAAGAATAGGCGATTACCATATTTCCTCGATTATAAGACACACACTTATTTTAAGAGACCAAAAAAAAAACCTTATTATAAACAGACAGGCATTTTCTTTTTATTTTTTAATTTAATTAAACTCAATTCTTTTCGATTCAATATTTCAACATCGTAATGTAGTCTTCTTGCCAACATGTTAAGCGGTAATTAAGAAAAAAACTGTTTAAACGATTTTACTGCGATTGAAGACGCCATCGATTATAAGATGCACTCAGAATTCAGAGACACCTAGATAGGTAAAATAGTGCATCTTTAAATTGAGTTAAGACGCTAAACTCATGCACTGAAGGTTTCAGGTTCGATTCCCGGCGAGAACACAAAACTTTAAAATGTAATTTTTCTCATGCCTGGGTGTTCTGTGCTGTAATTCATCACTGTAATTGGTGGTGCAAATAAAAAAACCAGTAAAGCATTTATACTACAAAAACATACTATTATGTAGAATTTACATTCCCTCATCCCCCTAATTACAGCAAGTGCGAGTTTAGAGACTTTGTGATTATTCAATGACAAAACAGTAAATCAATCAATATTTCAAATAAACAAGTAAACGCATATATTTATGAAATTCACATAGCCAGTCGTAAGCGTAGCCAAGCGTAAGTGTAGCCGTAGGTCGTAGCCAGATGTAAGAGAATCGTTGTGTAAACAATAAAAGTAGTGAATTTTTATCTTATTTTATTATTACAGATACTGGTTTGTTTACAAAATACTTAACTAGAGAGCTGTAATTCCTGATTTGTCTATAGTATCGAGCAAACTTTGTAGATTAGTTTCAAACAGTTCACAGCGGATGGGCATCTCCAGGGAGTAGAAGGGATTCTTCAGGGCGTAGTCCGAGTACAGCTCGTATATTCTCCTGAGGATTACATCCATACCCGCCTGAGTGGGCTCCGTCACTACCATAAACTTTACCCCTGAAATACAACACTTTACTTCATTGACAGTTCATTCTTCTTGATCACATTGGCACAAATATGAAAAAATAAAAATAAAGAGCGGATGTCTGAGACCATACATAAAAAAATTGTTTACAGAATGACAACATCTACATAAAAAATTAAGCTTAAAAATGCTATTATTGCACATGGAAAAATTCACAAAATATCAGCATTTCCATTTTTTAAATTTGTATTTATTAGGAGACAATTACAAGAACAAATTACGAGCAATATAACAACATAAAAAACGCAACATTAATGGGTCAATGGTCCTTTACTGTTCACAGCATGAGAAGTATAAAAAATAAAGAACTTTTGATTTAACATAGGTCTAATATAGAATCACCTGTGAGAGTTTGAAAACAATACAACTTGAATGTGTCAGCTTCTAATGTCTCTATTCCGGAGCTGCGGAGTTCTGGACTGAGTTGGCTGGCGATGGCAAACAGTGGGTAGAACATACTGGCCAGGAATATCTTTTCGTTGGTTGTCATCTTGAGACGCCCGAACTTCAGGCTCAGCGGGTAACTCTCCTTCCTCTCTATGATGTCCAGCACATCACGGCCGTCCTCTAGCTGCCGTCCTGTCACCGGGGAGCCGTTAACTGACAGCAAAACGTGCCCCACTGAAACGTTTCCCAACTTATCAATCTGTAGTTAGACATAGCCACTATCGATCACACATATTATATTGAAAAAGCAAAGCAAATCGTGAGAAAGTACTTACCATTTATGCCATCCCTCTGTCCAAATGCCACAACGACCTTTTTATTTTCGTATTGCAGTTTTATATCTAACGGAAATCCAAAAGTTTTCTCAGTCTCAATTTTTGGAACATTGTGATCGTGATTAAAAATTAAGCCACCAGATTTACTAACAATGTAAACTCCATATATAACCATAATACGACGATTGCCGCTTTACAATTCCGTATTTTATTAGGAGGTACACTACGAAAAGCCTCACATCCACATTAGACTAATAAATGTCAATGTGACAGCGGAATGTATCGTTATCCGTGTTTTGGCAGCAATGCTGTAGGCTGTAGATACCAACTTTGCCAATATCTTGTTTAAAGATTAAAATAAAAAATATATTTAGGACCTACCCGTCAAGTTCTGTTATTTTATTCCTAAAACTTCTTGCAATATTTTTTTAATTGTATTTATTTTTAGATGTACAAATAAAATTTGAACACCTAATTATACCTTTACTAACGGAGAACATTTTAGAGAAGGGAATATGGTAGTCTAGGCATTTAGGACTTATGACCTGTTATTAGCTGGTTTAAGTTGCCACTTCAAACACTGTGTAAAATTCACCATTTTGCTTAAGTTCAAACAGTCATATTTCTCCAATTCTTCAATCAGTTGATTTTAGTGAAGTTAAAGAGCTGAAATCTTTATTGTTGTGAAGAGATTCATCAGATCAAATTAAAGAAATATGGATGTGCAAACATAAGCAAAATGGTGAATGTTACACAGTATGTTAAGTGGCCACTTAAATCAGTGACAATGACAGGTCATAAGCCCTGTAAATGTCTTCACTTCCATATTGCCTTCTCTAAATTTTTCTCCATCCTTGTTGTAATTTGTTAAACTTAATGACTCCCTAGGGCGTGAAATCCAGTATTTTGTCTACAAACATTTGGACAAACTCAAAATATTATAACAATACATATCCTAAAATAATTTTAAGACCAAAACATAGTTGTAAAATCCAGACACTTTCCGATGACACTCTACTTACTTATATGGATGTTTGCCGACCATGTTTGCAAACCATCGCCATCCTACGAAACGATACGATAGACTCAGCATCCCTAATCTCTTTTGGAAACTCATTAAACTTCTCAAGTCCTTTATGATACAGGTTGTTCTGGGTTGAAGAAATAAAACGTTACAACTAACCGAATGGCTGAAAAAAGAAATAGAGTTCTCTAACCTAGACAACTCATCCGAGTCTGTGATCTGATGACTTCTAGTTGCAATGTTATACTGGTTGACCTTTCTAGATTGATAAAATAACATGTATTAATGATCACTTTAGTCTCAAAGACAAATGTAAAAACAATATTATATATATTATCTACCCTCATCTAAAATAAAATGAGCCTTTAGATAAGTTTCGTCCCCACAATTGAAGCATCCATAGTTCAACAAATTATTAGTTTTAAATTATGTAGCTGAGAACAACACAATGGCTTTAATCTATTCTAAGATGATTCTAAACAAAAATATGAAATTAATTATTCATAGATGGCGCTTTTATCATTTTTTATTTAAAAATGCCATTTTTACATTTATTTTCAATGTAAATTTTACAAAACTTGGTTTGCGGAAACTTTCACTATATTGATTGTAACAAATACCATAACAATGTAATTTAGGTCTTTTTCACAAAATGATGTGACTGAATGATTCAACTGAAAAAAACTTATTTGAAGAGTGAAAAATATTTCTGCATTGTGCTAAGAGTATATTTTCACGGTTTGCTCTAACGTCATTAAATTATATGTGTTTTTTAAAGGAATAACCCACTAAGTCTCTATTTCAAAAAGTTGTCAACAGGAAGAAGAGGATATGGAAGGAAGTTATACACTAAATCTTGCCCACCACATACCGCACACCCCATCTGAGGACATAAGTCTCCTTGGCGGTGCCCATATACACGGAAAATTTGCTCATTGTCAAACGAGAAAAGCTGCCCGAAGGAGCTCTCTGAAATCTGGTAGCCTTAGCATCTTTGTGCTGAAAGAAGGTAATCCAGAAGTACATAATATGTACTTCATTGGATTGAGAAAAGAGGGAAGTGAATTCTTCACTGACGGGATTAAATTGACTGGACATGATCAATTCGCCGAAATTATTGCAAAACTTTTTAAAAGCCTTGAAATTCTTTTTGGAAGCCACCAGATCTGTATATCCGACGGGACCTATAACAGGGCCACGGATAGTAGCGAGAAGCTCCATTTGGTAATCATAGAGAAGGGGAAAGGGACAAGACCACAGGATGTGTTCAGAAGATTGGTTAAGATATCCGCAGCAGCACGAAGGGGAGTCAACAATATTAAAAACAAATCATTTTTGATTAAATTTACCATGGCCTGATAAAAACTGCGTAGTCCAGTGATCGGGGATAACCCAAGAAGATTCTAAGCGCTGACAGATTGAAGGAAAAAAAAAAGTTAACCCTCCCTGAAGGGGAAGATTCCCATCGCGATTGCCAAGCATTAAGAAGAGAATTTTAAGTTTTTTTTTTTATATTCGATTGAGACATTCCTACAGTCGGGAGTAGACGGACGCCACCAATAACAGAGGAACACCTTCTTTTTAAGTGGAAATTTGCAGTTATACACTACACACTAAAAATACACAACACCCTGACCACTTGGATTTTTTGTTGTAAATGGTGGGAATCAAACCAGCAACCCTAGTTTCACAGTTAACCATCTAACCAACTACTGCACAACACACCTGCCAATATACTTCATCTATATGTCTTCAAAACCTGTGTTTTTAAGACAAAGAAAACGGATAATATGTTTGATGAATTAACTTTCAATTTACAACTAAGAATCAGTAAAAATTTCATTTACAAAACACAGTGCTATTTGCACTTAGAGATCTTCCATACAATGTCAGATATTTTTACGACTGCTAATAACTGCTAGGAAATTTCGCATGGAAAATCTATCGATTTTATCAGAAAAAAGAAATACTTTTAGACTTGAATTATTTTTCACCACCACCGTAAAGTTTATTTTAAAAGAATTAAGTGCATTAATATTTTGCACCTTTAATATTTTGGAGGCATTTTCAACAAGCTGTTAGAAAACGGGATTCAAGTTATGATAGAGCTGTACAACATTCAGTAAAAAAACTGAAATTTGAAACTCTTTCATACATTTAAAAAAATATATTATTGCAGTTAAAAAAGCATTATTGAAGATGAATATTCTGTAAGTGAATTTTACAATCTAGCAAATTTAAAAGGGGAGAAAGGTTCAACTTCGTATCTTTGCTTTAGTATACATAGTCTCGATTGTAAGTAAAATCGTAGGTGAATGTGTTGTGTTGGGGATATAATAGATTTTTTAGGTAATTGAAAGAAATATTTGCTCCCAGTTTTTTATTGCATTCCAAATAAAAATTACAAATGACCAATTTATCAAATCACAAGAGTGGTAAACAGAAAAGTGATACAATAGTTACAATACATATTCAAGGGGTGTTCATGCAAAATCCCCAACATAAAGGTGATGAACTCACTACATAATATACAGACTGTAATTAAGCCGAGTAGGGAGATAAGGATGTAGCGAACTTCTCCACGCTCGGGACGGGGTTATCCAAATATCAAATAAGTTATCAAATTATACCTTTCCAAATAATATGAAATATAAATATGCTTAAAACATTATCACATCTGTCATTAAATAAAATAGCTATTTATGATTTTCCGAACACATTGAGTTAAAAAGACAATCGAACGCTTGCCTCGCGCTTTCCTACGCAGTACACGGACAATGGTATCGGTGCGGGAGTCCGAGTGCGCGATAGACAGTACACTGCGGGACACTCTGCATTACATTCCAGGCACTGATAGTCATTTATTGGTGTTTTAATCATCATAACGTACGAGCACATAACGGGCACTGAGGATGAACGCGACTCCGTCCACTAGTCACTCGTTGCATTTGTCACCAAACATCGCTGACTGGCGGCGTACGGAGTTATTTATTCGGCTTACATTACATACCACAATGATCAAAATAGTTGTCATTACACATAAAACTACGAGCTAGAGTCCACTGGCTTCACTAAGGACAACAAGACGACGGGGACGAGGAGGAAGAGGACGAAGAGGGCTTGGGACCCCACAGGCGCACGGTGCAATCGTCGGAGGCGGAGGCCAGCAGCGAAGGGAACACGGGGTTCCAGCTCACGCAGTTCACGGTGCGGCTGTGGCCGGTCAACACCAGCACGGGCTCCTCCTCCCGCACGTGCCAGATGTACACCTTGTGATCCTCGCTGCCGCTGGCGATGAAGTCCTGGCTGGCGCCCCCGAAGCAGGAGTGGATGGTGAAGTGGCCCTGCGACAGGCCGCGGTAGCGCCGCACCAGTGAGCGCGCCGCCACGTCCCAGAGGTGCACGCCCTGAGTGGCCACATTGAGCAGCGCCAAGGTCCCGCTGGCGTTCAGGCTGAAGGCCATCACCGGGTTCTCCTCCTGGATCCTGTTTCCGACCATCAATATCACCGCATTAATTTCAACACTCAACAGTCCTCCTCCAAACGAGATATCCTAGTGAGTAGTATTTGTAGTCCCTTAGCCGACAACACTGCATAAGTCATTTTTGTTCTTTTTACAGGACGGTGAAAAAATTGGCTTATTTTATTTTAAAAATTCAAATGGAGTACTTAAAAATGATCAAGATATGTTGCAACTGGTGCACCAATGCAGCGCCCTATGCACCATTAGGTGCAAAAAAGGAATGATGATCATGATGACTTTAGGTGTACGCCTTAAAATGAAAATTTTTATCCATAAAATGGCGCCTATTAAATACGGAAGTCTAATTCTTCTAGAATTCAATAAAAGAAGCTATTTTTTCAAAATCCTGGAAAAATAACAAAAATAATTTACACAGTGTTATTAGCTAAGCAACGATATGTAAATTTGAAATATATATAAATAATAAACATGAAAAAGGTGTTTGGAAAAATATTTATTTTGTAAATCATCTTCTATTTCCCCTCACTAATAATACATTATTTAGTCGATCAATATAACAAATCAACTAAGCGAGGGAAATTGTAATACATTAGTGATCAAGGGCAGGAGATAGATAGCGGACTGCACTACAGATAGATGTGGCGGGCTACTCTGGAGGTAAGGGGCGGGAGATGGATACAGTGGACTACATTATGGCGGGAGATAGATACAGTGGACTACATTAGGGCGGGAGACAGATACAGTGGACTACATTAGGGCGGGAGACAGATACAGTCGACTACATTAGGGCGGGAGATAGATACAGTGGACTAAATTAGAGCGGGAGATACTTAGATACAGTGGACTTACACATTGGCATCCGTAAGGTCCTCAAAGTCGTAAGATCGTATCCTGTTATGGGTGTCTGCTGCCAGAACAGTACGACCGTCGGCTCGGTAAGCTAGGGCATTCACTCGGACGCCCTCCCAACTGTACAGTATGGAGCCCTGCAATGTCACACCCACGTAACACCGGTGTCAAATCTCCATCCAAAATATTTTCAATTCATAAATAGACTAATAAAACAGCAGAATTGAGTACTTTTACACTAACATTACATATGTAACATTAAGGCTAAACTTAACCTTTAAAATGGTACAATGTATATACATGCCTACCTACTACAGTAGCTAGTGAAGTCATTTTTCTCAGAATATTTCAATTTTTTTAAATTAATACATTGCCTGCTATTGCACTACCTGACTAGCCCGACACTAATCATAAAAAACTAGGTGTACTTTGTCCCCTATTTTTTTTTAAATATTTGCATTCTTAAAATTTAACCAAATATTTTCATTTCGAGTTGTAAATAACTTACTCTGAAAATGTAAAACAAGTTGTGGTAGTGTAGGATTCGAACCTCGGACCTCTGACCATTACCACGGGACAATGACCCACGCAGTTTGTTTTATATTTATTTTTCCAGTCAATATTTAGCAATAGTAAAAAATTACCAATTAGGGATTATAAAGTTTCTTAAAGTAATCAAGCAACTTCTTCCATTCATTTTTATATTTACTTATTCTTTGCACCACAAATGGCAGAGTCGCTGAATTATATTATAATATAATTATAATTTCATCGCAGAATACCCAGGCTTACAATTTATGTCCACAGTATTGAACAAAAGTATTTTAAAAAATCTTATTTGCAGTACATAATTTTTTATACAAAATAAATAGTAAAAAAGTGTTGTTAGGGGAAAGATTTCACCTCGAGGTTACACTGGTAAAACTGTCCCCTCATTCCACCGACAACGAACTTGGTGGAGTCGCGATGCCACGCCACAGCTGTCAAGCTGTCTTCCTGGGACTGCGACACCTTCTTCAGCAGCTCCTCTGTCTGTAAACAACACACCCTGCGCTAAACACAATGCTTATATGCTGAAAACATATTCCTCTGCCTTGAAGGCTATCCCCTCCCACAATCGAACATTCCATAGACAGTTGAACCGCTATCACAAAATTTTATTTTATTGTTCTTCCCTAAAATTCGAAAGGTATTGGTGTATCTCATAATCAAGTTCCAATCAGTATTCATATTTTAAAAACCATGAATTTATCGATCAAGTGAGTACACACGTGAGTATACTAAAGGTGATTTGAAACTTATTGACACGATTTAACAATAAACAATACAAATAAAAATTACAATTATGTCTAAATTACATGCACAGGAATTAACAAAAGCTTTTTTGAACACATATATAAAGAGATGGAGAACTATAAGGCCTATGACCTGTAATTGGCTGGTTTAAGTTATCAGTTTACAACACTGCATTGCAAAAATAGGCAGAATGGTAAATATGTCCACACACCTTACAACTTTAATATCTCGCAAACTATTATATGGCGTGTATTTGCAATTTAGGTAATGGCAGATTTGCTATTTATATTAATAAAATAAAATAAATACACAATGATTATTTAAATTTTTAAAGCAGGTAATGGACAACCTTTCTCTAGTCTGGGCCAGATAGCCAATTGTACTCCAAGTTGCAGGCCAGAATTTCAAAATAACCCAGCCACACATACAAATGCAAAGTCAAAAGTCAGTAAGACGCATTCTGGAAAAAAATTAATTCAACGTTCCGAGTGCATTTATTAATTTAAGTAAACTGACAGGTCATAAATATATGTACATGTAAATATACATGTTCTCAATCTCAATTGTAATATATGTCCCTGAGGGTGGAATCCAGCACTTCTAGTATTTTTATTTTTTAATAAAATTAATAAAGTAAAACACTTTTTTAACAGATTTTTTAAATACAGAATTTAAAAATGAAGAGTGTAGTCACTAGCGTAAAATAGACATAAATAGACACATCGTTCTAATACTGGCTACATCGAAGATAGAGCAAATATCACATCGACTTCAAATATTTGAATAAAAAAAAGGTAGCAAATAAAGATACATATACCATCATTCATATTAGAAATAAATGTACATATTTCATGAGTTGTTCATAATTATTTCTGCGTAACTCATTACCATAGATAAGATAGTATCTGGCAGCCGTCAATATTTTTAAAATGCACTTAAAAATATAAGTTTGTAATTACCTGCATAATCGATAAATTGGATTGTATTTACAAATGAGTTTTCTAATGAAAATAAAATTTAAGTGAGAACTAACCTCCATGTTCCATATCCACACATCGGGAGAATCTTCCGGGCCTGCTACGATAAGATGACGAGAGTCGGGGCTCCATGCCAAACAAGACACTCCCTGAGAATGGCCTTCTAGAGTTTTCCTATTCAAAATCTCATCAGGTTACGGTATGTGTGTGAAATATTGCAATACCATTAATAATTTTTTATCGGTTTTACAATTTCCAGATACCACATAAAATAAATTTCAAAAGGTAGATGTTCTGCTACAATTTTAATAATCCACAAAATAAAAATTATCAACTCTTAAAGGACTGCTAAAAAATCCCTCTGCAGATGGTGCTGGAGCGTCGTGTTACATTAAGCAAAAAAATGAGATATTTTGAAATACAGGTAATTTAATAATCTTTTTTCCTTAATTTATAGAAATAATGATTTAATTTAACATGTTAATCCACACCAAGCACAGGAGGTTGTTGAAAAGAAAAATAAAGGAGAAGTTTTAAATTTAAATTTAATTGTTCAATTAGCTTTGCTGGACATATTCAAGTAAGTCTTTAATATGATTCCAATTCGCTATATTATTTAAAAAGCAATAAAATCTACCTCTCATTAATCCGGATAACTGGAGCATTACTGTACTCATACTCCACAATATTAAATCATGATAAACAATTTGATTTAGAACCATAATAGAACATTGTTACATGTTCAGGCCATTTTCAAATATCCTCATTCCACGTACCTAACGTTTATTTAACAATAAAACTATCTGGTACATGCACTCTTACTTTATGGAATCAGGTTTAAAATGCACTAGACATTTTTTCTTATAGGAGAAATAAAATTAACTAATCTTATCAAATACTATACTAATAGGAGCCAAAATGAGTAGAGAGTAGCCGTAGCCATCGAGTTGAAGATACATAAATACAGACGGAATACCTGTGAGAAAGTTTCAGAGTTTGAGGATCAACATCCCATATCATGACAGTTGTATCCTTGGAACCTGTGGCCAGCTTCATTCCGTCAGGGGAGAATTTGCAGAACCACACCTCGTCGCAGTGGTCGTTGAGTACCTGGAACGGAAATGCCGGTTATCTAGAGATAGACTACCTAGTAAGAAAGGGTTAAACAAAAATATTTTCAAAATAAAAAAAAAGAGCAATCATATTTGTTTTTAAAATCACGATCCGATTTCTCCAATATCGAGAGTTAAAATATAAAATTTGTGTTAGGAATTTAATAAATCATAACAAGAGCCAGAAAAATATAAAAAAATAAATCTTTTATTTCACTCGCTCATTCCGGGTTAATTTTAAATTTTATTTATTTTATTTTATTGTTATGCACACAGTGCTATTTTGATATAATTACATTGTTATTACAAAAAACATAAACCTAACACAGCGCCAATTACGTACACAACACATGTACGTAATTGTATCAAAATAGTGTATGTATATAATACAATTTCTGACAGGACAACAAAATGTGATAAGAATATGTTTAACGCATGACTCTATTTGTGTGAAATATGGTGTTTGTTGTACATCAAAGTGTGGTTGGTTTTCATAATTATTTAACGAAAAACACACAAGCCTGGTAAATAATGTTACAAACGATGAAATTATCGAAAGAGACGAGAGGGAAAGAAACACACCTGCGTGGGATGAGCGGGGAAGGAGTCGCGCGAGCAGGCGTGGTCCTGCAGAAGGGAGGCTCCGGGCGGCAGCAATGCGGAGGGCGATGGCAGCGCGGCGGTGTGGAAGCGGCAGCGCTCGGCCTGCCGCGCCAGCGCCTGCGCGAGCAGCGCCAGCAGGCGTGCAGGCGGCAACATGAGGCGAGCGGGCAACTGCGCCTGCACGCGCTCCAGCACGCGCGCGCGCGTCGCGGGCCCCGCGCCGCTCCACGCCGTGCGCCGGTACAGCTCACGCACGTCGGCGCACATCATGTACGAGGACAGTTGGTGCACGCGCGGCGTATGGTGCTGCAACGGCGTGAGCTCGTTGCGCAGCACGTGCAGCGCGTCCAGTGCGCGCCCGGCCTCGAGGTACTCTAGGTACTTCTGCTCTAGCAGCAGGAACTTCATCTCCACCAGGCGATCCGCGTCGCGCTCGCCGTCCAACAGGCGGTGCAGCTGGCCGAGGTCGTGGTCCGCCTTGCTCCAGTCTCCCTGCAGTACGTGATACCGGAACGTGGTGGCCGCCGGATGCTCCAGGTGGCATCCCGTCTCTTCCATGAGCATTTCTGCAGTCCTCCTTAAAAATTGTCCCCGTAAAAAACGTGATGAGAATACGGAAGTCCCCAGAAGAACTTCCGTATTTCCTTCTCATAAATGATTTCTCTCTTTCTCTTCTTCTTTTTATCTTATCTCTTTTGCGATAAATTTCAAACATTTACTCAACTAAAACTACCCCAAAAGCGGCCCAAACCAGTAAAGAACTTATCGTTTCGAGTATTAAAAGTACATTTTAATTGATAATAATTAGATTAACAGTTTACATACAACAAAGATGGAGAGCATTTTAGAGGAAAGAATGTGGAAGAGAAAGAGTGGAGAAAGTCTAGGCATTCACAGTAACCAGACAGTCCAAACAATTACCTATAATATGAATTGTTATATTTGTTATAGATAGATATAGATAAAATATTACTATTACTTTAAGGTTCAAAAATAAAAAAAGGTAAACATAATAACCTTCAAATTAATCAGTAACAGTGATAAGATTTAACTTATTTGAATTAATTAAATTTTTATTTAACTAAGCTACTCCATTAAAATACAATGTAATTTATGACATTCAATGCAAAAAAAATAAATGACTGATTAACTTTATTATTTACACTTATTTTCTTTGTTTTTAATTCCTTAAACAACTTTGAAAACACACAGAGGCTTACAATGAAATATTTATTGTCTTATACACCGCAATAATATCGTAGCAAGTACAACATACTAGCTACATAACATAATACGTCGAAAAAATAGTAAGTACCTATTTAGGAAATATAATTTGAAACAAGTAGATAAAACTAAGAATTACTTATATTGCGAATTGATATCTGCCACCTTTTCATATGTATTTCCTAATATATGAAGCCTAGGGATGGGCCAGTACGTTGCGGTTGCTTCGAGAATTATCAATGAAAATCAGACCTGCAGTGCGCGATGCACATCCCGACCGGTAACAAAATCACACCCCGACCCGAAAGCAAATTAACGAAAACAAGTAGTTCTATAGGAAATACATAAATTATGGTCCAAAACTAACAAATAGGAATCATAGTCGTGGCACTACTCACTTGTAAAATGAGTTATTTTAGGCCATAAACAGTGCCCAGAATAAGTTTTCACATAAATTTTACCTACATTGACCTAACCTGACCGACAACTCGATGTAATTCGTAGACTCGCATAGCATTTGAAAGCCGAGTGTTACGGATTTGACCTCTTTACTAGATTGACGGGAATAAAAGTAGATATCGCAACACAGTAGTGGCCAAACTGACGTATATTCGGAGGAAGCTTACTCATAGCCGCTGGCCTTGAGGTGCTGCCCTATGAGGCGGACGATCTCCTGACTGGACTGGTCGGGAGGGGGGCGCGGGGCGGAGTCTCCGTTGCGCGCGGCGGGGACGCCCGAGGGCGGAGCGCCGTTCACCTGCAGCACGCCGTTGGGCGCGCCCTGGCCGGGCTGGTGCATGTCTCCTGAGGTCGGGAGCTTACGGGCCCTCTTGCGCGGCGGCTGCGGCCCGGCACCGTCGTCCCCCGACGAGTCAGTGGAGGCCAGGCTTACTTCTGAAGGGAGCCTGCCTGATCTCTGTAGCGAGCTGGGCGACGCGCCGCGGGCTCGGGCACGGTCACGAGAAGGCTCCGTCGATCGCGGGAGATCGCTTTTCGGCCATTTGCTCCCTTCGAGACAGCCGAGTGATGTTCAGGTGTGACGTCACAAACCCAGCTTACCAGCGAGAATAGGTCTGCGATTCATTTCTTTGTTTGGATCGGATTACTTTTTATGATAAAATCGGGGATAGGTTTCGAGTAACCGTCGAACAAATCGATATTAATTGTAAGGAATTTCCGAACGTATTCCAATACTGGCAAATTTTAGACAAGACTAAACTGGAAGTGTACACAAAAATCAGCTGAATCTGAAATAAACAGCTGTGCACAAACTGCATATTATTATGTATATTATTCTTCCTTTATTCGACCCCGCGTCTTTGTTCACAGTTTTAGTTACTGGCAACTAAAAATAAATATTTTTGGGGATAGTGGGACAAATAAAAGACGCTCGTACTTTTTTCTAAGAGATTGAATTGAATTTAGTCCGCTGTAAAGTTGTTTTTACAAAGTAAGTACTAATAAAAATATAAAATCTTTGTGATTGAAAAAATATAAAAAAATAAAACTAATTTTGGTTTGTCTAATATTATCTTATTCTTATTTTTTTCATCCTTATTATAATTAGACACTAATATCCTAGTAAAATCATTGAAATGGGTCTATAAAATGTCGGGTCACGTAGATTTTTTTATACGTTGTAAGCGTTATGTATTATTATGTACATACTTTTTTAATTGTGTTTTTTCAAATATCTTAAATGTTTTGGTTTTTCAAATAATTGGGTTTAAGTAAAAGTAGAATAAAATTTAAATATTCTACACTGCGTTGTGATTGCGATAATGCATATTATTTTATTAACTAACACAAGCATCTGGTTTTAGGTTTAAACCAAGGAAACATCTATTGTTGGGTTAAATAATTGGATGTTGTTAAACCAGATCTTTTAATTAAACTCTACATTATTCGTATTTTTGTATTGTCATTAGACTGGCACCAAGCATAAAACTAATTTTCTTATCCTAATTATTGTTTTTATTATTTTGATGGGAAATAATGATCATAATTTAAAGATATAGATTACACAAACATCACTCTTTCAGATTTAAAATTTATACTAAAAATGCATTATGTAACTTAGTAGGCATTATAATAATAAATATGTGCATCTCCCTTCCCCTCCTTATCCTCTCTTCAAGCATCCTTGTCCTAATCCCGTCCAATTTACAATAACGTACTGTTCTTGAAAAAAAAAAAAATTCTTTCATTATTGAAAAATATTTAAGGGTACATGAAAATAACATTTTTATATGTTTAAACTATATTTATTTATTTAATTTGTAATATATTTTCTTAACAAACTTTGTATACTTTGTGGAAATCTGTTATTAGTTCTGAGTTTATACACTATATCTGTTTGTTTATTATAAATATGTATGAGATGACTTTTCTTGAAGGGTTTAATTTTTTTTTCTAAATCACGATTATTTACACTTTTTGGGAAAATTGAGATGTTCAATTTTCGCATCTCTGTAGGATTAAGGTTGTTGAGAGTTAAAGTTCCCAGTTAGAGATTGAAAGAGAAGACACGAGGTTGCTTTTTAAATGCGTATTTATTACATGATGAATAAGATACAACACTTGGTTGTGAAGCACGAGCGTAGCAGCGATGATGGGTTGAAGAGACTGCACTTGAACTACATAATGAAACTGAGTGACTTCGCTGAGCTGGACTGACTGACTGGTCGACTGTACTTGTTAGGCTGACTGACTGGCGTTGCCACGCCCTGCAGTCTTTTTATAGGCGACGTTCCTTTATAGTTCAATTCTTCATGTTAGGAACGATGTGAATGTATTACAGTACGATGCTCCCGATTTAAATGCATTACTGTTAGAGTTGCATAATAATATGTTGTATTAGATTTTAAAGAAAATGATGATTTTGCTTCATCGGCCATCGCACTATTTCAGGTGAAACAATTTAGTACATGTGTGTCATCGATTATGAACTATGAACCCTACATCTCTATCACTATTCATAATTATTAAAAAATAATTTTAGGCACAAACTAAGGAGAGAAATCTTATTTAAATTTTGGAAAAATATTTTTTCATGAATTAAGGTTCCCAAATATTGAAGTTTGAATGCTTTATATTACTGATGTGCAAAATAAAATAAAATAAATCAAATTAACTTGCTCGCATTTTTTGTTATTTTCTATGCCACATTACCTACTAAAAATTCATAAATGCAATTTCACTTTATTTTTTTATTTTTTTTACAGTGTTATGTAATTTGATTAAAATAAATAGAAATCCATTTTTCCAGAAGACGATTGATTGTCCTGACAAAGGCAGGTTTTCAAAAATCTTCCGCAAATGATGTTTAAAAAAACATATTTATTATTATTTTCACATCTGTCACACCCAGTCAACATTATGAACCGCATTAGTATTAGTAAACCAATTTCAGCCTTAAGTATTCCAAGAACTAGATTTTGGAAAGTGCGGTGAACTCACAGAACAAAAATCGAAGGTTTGAACCTTGCTCTACCACAATTTGATTCCCATTTTTACATAGTAAGTTATCTACCAACTCGTTGAAAAGGGTTCCAAAATTGAAATGTTATCGTACTGCGGGCCAACTGTTTGTGACACCTGATTTTTATAACCCGAATCATTTCTATTAAACTTATATGTTATTCTTATTTATATATTATGTAGGTGCATATAATATGCATTTGTGTGTTCGTTTTGAATCAACGTTCGCGTATTGTCAAACCTTATTTTATTGTTGTCATTATTTCGTATTTACTGCATTTTGTGGTTACCTACCGTATTGTATAGGACTCGTCGCACATTATTCATTCGATGTGTATCAGTTAAATTAAAAAAATAAAATGCTTTTTTTTTCAGAATACTGTTTTGAAATTCAACATACTTAAAAAAAAAAAAAAAAACAATTTATGTCATTTCGTCATTTGAATTTTAACAAAAAGGTTTCTAACTTTTTACTAAGCTCTTTATTGTACTATTTTTAATACAATTTACAAGTTTTTAGCAAATATATTATTTTCATACTTACGTACCCATACACACGCACCCTCTCCCTCATTCATTCCCACACGCACATGTATCCCCTCTCTCATTCATTCACGCATACACACATTCACATACACATGAATACAAACGTCACACAAATACAATTACTAAACTTCTTTTCTTATATATTATGTGTCATTATATTAACAGTGGATTTTTTTAATTGGCTTTAGTATTGTTAAGATTTTTCTAATTATTTTGTTTATGTAATAGCTGTAAAAATCCCAAATAAAAAAATAAAAAAAAATTTAAAAAAATAAATCATAAGGACGCAAATACCTTATTTAGATAGGTGAAATTATGAAAACTCGCCTTTTAGATCTAGCTAACTATGGACTTTAATTGTAGCTCAACAAGTACGGATCCATACAGATCTAGTGGCTTCCAAAGAGAATTTCAAGGCTTTTAAAAAGTTCTGTAATAATTTCGGTGAATTAATCATGTTCAATCAGTTTAATCCCAGTCAGGGAAGAATTCACTTCAGACTTAAGTGTGCGGTATGTGGTGGGCAATTTGTAACTACCATGACATGTAAACTATTCATATTAGTTTATCATGTTCAAGTTTATTTTTTGCTTTTTCCCCTTGCCCGCCTTTCTCCGCGCGTTCAAGTTACTTATTTATCCGATTTGTCTGTTCATGTCTGTGATCTGCCTCTGATCTTTTTCACAAAATCTATGATTCTCGATTTCCGTTTCCATTTACCGTCGCCCGTCGCCGTCGATCGCTCGTATGTGGTTTATTAACTTGGGGCCCATCGCTCATTTTTTCTGATTATCAACACGTGGATTCGTTTTCAAATTCTATCCTAAGAATCTTGACTTTTGCAACAATTAATTTAGCTATTAGAAATTTACTTCCATGAATGTTTATACGGCGTCTTTCTATCAATCATATCTAAATGTTTGAAAGTAATGCAGTTGCGTGCGCGTCCACGTGTCTAGTCGGAGCAAAAATATAGTACTTGTACTACTACGTAAAAAAGTAAAATGGGTTCTTCAAAGAAGCATAAAAAGGAATCTAAAAAGCGTAAACACAGGAGTAGATCGCGATCTCCTCTCTCCCCCGCGTCGGACACGCGGGACAAGGATCGCCGTCATCACAAGAAACACAAGGAAAGGAAGCGAGATAAATCCCCCGATGGTAATTTCCTTTCTTCATGTTTACAATATTTCCAGTCTGACTGCGAATGAATTTTTCCGTCGATAGCGTTCGTAGTCGGACGAAATGGCGACTCTCTTAATATCAATGTTTGCTCCTATTTCAGGATGAGAGAAGATGCTGCCGGGCGGGTGTACTCAAGCGGCCGAGGTTAGTTTGGATCACATTTGTATCGATACTCGTTTTCTGGGAAGTTTGGTAAAGCCGGAAGAGCATTATGCTGTTATTTTGCTAATGACTGGTCCTTCACAAATAATATCGGCAGAATAAATTCATTACCAGGCACAATCTACAGCATTATGCGATCAGCCATGTGTCAGATAACCGAAGACTTTCTACCTTCAAACGCACTTAATATATATTAGTCTTCTCTTTTTATACTATTTTTAACTGTTATGTGAAGGCGATAGTTTGATGGGCAAAAATTTGTATATTTTTTGAATAACTAAATATTTAGCAATTTTCTATAAATGGATAAAATTAAATCTAGTCTAATAACTGTCCCGCTTTGGTGCTATTTATTTTTTCTTTCAATTAAGCCATTATCTTTCAACTTACCTGCATATACTGAGAGATGTGTTCATAATTTCTCAAAACATGTAAAAATCGAAGATTTTTTATTAAGTTCATAAAATTTGTGTTTTTCACTGGTAGGAATACATTTTAGAACATTTTTTACTTTATTTCAATATTTGTTGATACAATTTTTTTTTACATAATTATGCCTTATTCCCTCCGTGATTGACTCCATCATCTCGACCATTACGAAGTAGATGCAGTAGGAGTGGTTTTGCAAAATTTTTAAATTAATTCTTTACTTAGAACTGTCTCCTCTCTATCCCTCCGTCGCCTTTTCCGTTAAAATTTTACAAATTGGAAAAACTCCAAAGATGTGCCATTTTGCAGAAATGGAATATGGCACGGAACACGGGAAGAGGTCAGCCATCACTAAAGATAGACATTGTATTAGATCAGTAATTAGAAATGTGGCTAGTGTTATTATGGGGAAATACGTTTGTTGTATTTCCACTCCTGCACTCGCCTATAGCAAGTACAGCACAAGGTCACCTGACACCCACTCTCATGGTGGACAGGTATTACCCAGTGTTGGCACAATCCGACCAATGATTATTTATGTAGATTCCATAGTAATTTAATTACCAAGATTTTTTAAGTTAAGTTTCGCCCTTTTATTAACCGTTGAATGTGCATCTTCATGAATGACTAAAATTAGTTAGGATTGGGAAAAACTCTATTCTCTTTTTGAAAGAAAACTATTGTATGGATAAAGAAAAAAACCACTAAAACTAGCATGTTAAGTATTAAACACGACTGATTGAAGACGGAGATACTAAAAATTGCAATGAGGAAGTTCAACGCTATGGGAAATTTTATATAAAAATGTCTTCATGCGGTAAAAATTAGAGCATTTAATTGTATGTAGAAGTTTCTTAAAAATGCATGAAAAATTCATAAAAATAAACTGTTTTGAAATGTCACAGGTTCAGGTGAACAATAACTGATAAATCTGACCGTTGCGATTGATTTCTGGTTTCCAGGTAGTCTGTTTTTCAACGGTAGCGGTATTCTTTTAAATGTCAGGAAAACTCGCAGACTTGAACTTGCGATAACAAGGGTGGAGTAATTACAAAACCTAAAAAATCATAGCAATGATAATAAGATACTCAAAAATGTATATATTTTACTTAGTTTGAATTCAATTTCAAAAAACTCAAATGTTTTTTTACATACGAGCTCAGAGATCAAATAATAAGAATGCAAAATGAAACAAAATATTTTTTTGTGGAAAAGCGTAAAAATGATAACTCCGCTGATAGGCCGAACAGGCATATGGATTGGAAAAAGATACCCATTTAACTGAACCAGTTAACAAATATAGATAGAAATATATTAAAACTTCCTCATTAAAAGATGTTCAAAATTAGGTTTGAAGTGACTTTTTTTATAAAGATAATATAATATCAAAAAATAAGAAGTTATTAATAAATTACACCCTCCCTATTTAGACCACTTGATAAACATCAGCGTGTGTATAAGCTTTTACTTAGCTGTGCATATAAAGACGAAACAAAATGTATCTGTCGCCGTAAACATGTCCACAGTAATGTAATAGCCCTACATTATAATAAGATTGTAAAACTGTTTGATAAATTTATAGTGTAAAGTCCTGGAGGTCATCATCCTATACTAGGCAATTGAAGTATCATGTTAAATATAATAATTGGTATCAGGGTTGATATGATTTTATCATCACAATTAAATGAATCCTTTTAAATTATGTAAACATTTTTATAAAAATAATTCAGAGAATTTTTATTGAAGTAATTGAATTGTAATTGAAGACAACACGAATTGCATTCTGGGGTTCTTTTGTGCCAGTATTTTATTGACTTCAGTGTTTGGTAAAATACTGCAGAATGATATTTTATATCCTTTTTTTATGCAAAAAAATCCCGTTAACGTTGTGGGTTGAACTGAACGACTAATGTAACCAAATAAAAATATTCCATTTGGTGATTTTTTTCTTGATTAATATTTCAACCAAGAAAGAGAACCCTTTTGGAAGTCGTAAGCATTTGCAGTCCTTATGACCTGTGACTGTTTTAAAAGGATACGTGGTCTGACTTTTCCTCATACAAACGTGTTCCCATATTTTCTCCCTAAATAATGGCACTAGAGCATTGGCGTATCCCTTTTGTACAGTTTTTTTTTTGAAAAATTGTTTACCATGGGAATTAGGACCATCCATAAGTCCTTAAAAGCGCCCAGTTTTATCTACCGTCTTCTGATGCTCAGTATACAAACTATTTCTGAAAAATATAAAACATGTCAATGAAAAATTTCATTTTGATACTATATAATAAATAAAAGCAACCAAATTGGTTCAGTTTTGTGGTGCGGAAAATGAATTTTAGATAGGCATAATCAGTCCAACGTGCAGTTTTGTTTTTCACACAGTATCGGGAGGCATTTGCGAGAGAGTGACGGAAAAACCATGTTTAAGTACCTATCTATCTAAATTCTCAGCCACCGCGTTTCCCTTTTAAGTGATTGCCAATGGTGTATAAAGCTAGGGCTTCCTAGGACAGCGGTGCCCGTATCTTAACGGCCGTAGTGAACGGTAATGCGGTGGACAGCCGTCGTAACGGTGACTAGAAAGTGGTTTCCTAAGAAAACGGTGTTGATAACACCATTAAAAAATAAAACCACTCTCCGGTCACTGTTCACTACGGCCGTTAAGATACGGGCACCGTTGTCCTAGGAAACCCTAGCTTAACATTCAACATTCTGTTTAACCTTTCCCTCACTAAGCATCCAAAAATTACACAAAATCCGAACGGGGGGACCAAACGACCTCAGCGTCTACTTGTATATGGCACCAGGAGAATATAACTGAAGTGTTTATGACCGTGCAATAATTTATTCATGTTTTCGCGTACACATATTTTACTCATTCGTTTGCCAAATGTTTATGTACATAAAGTGACATTGACCAAATCTGTCTATGGGGATTCGAATCCCCCCCTTCGGTCCGGCTTGGTTAACGTGAAGCAAAATTGCTTCGCTCTTTCAAACATAAATATGTAGGAGAATTTCAAATGCAAGTAATATGAGGGCTGTCAGCCGGCGAAATACAAAAAGAGCCAAACCGATTAGAGAAATCTCATAATTGGCTAAAGTTATACCGCGAGTAATAATTAGTTTTGTATAAGCGGTGATTTGTATTGCAGTAGAGGAAGTACCCGTGGACTCCCACCTGGTGGCGGGAGGGAGCGGAGTGGGGGACAGCCTCAGTGTGGAGGAGAGCAATCGCCTGCGCGCCAAGCTCGGCCTCAAGCCGCTGCAGCAGGCCAGCGAAGCACCGGACGGTGAGTGCCTCTCCACTGTACCTCTCGGGTGTCGGCTCCCTCGCACTGACTAATCACCCGCGGTTACCTTACAGGCGATGGCAAGATCACGGATGATCTGGGGGAGTTCTACCACAAGCCGGCTGAGAATCTGGCCAAGAAAAAGGAGCAGGAGAAACTCCGAAACAAAATCTCCGAGAGAAAACAGAAGAGATTGGTGGAATCCAAGTAAGTAGGAATGTCACCATCTAATCGATCAGAAGTGTCCGCTCCTGTCGCTTGCACGTTTGACCCTCGTCGGTGATTACAGGCTGCTGACCGTACCCGCCCTGGGCGAGGGAGGAGACGAAGAGGAGGGGGGAGCCGCCGAGTGGGTGAAGAGGAATAGAGAACTCACCCGACAGAAGGAGGAAGCGGCCAAGAGGGTATGTAATGAATACCCCCTTCTATTTGGGTGGTGTTAGTTTAGTGTTGGTCTATCTTAAATGTTATTTAACGAAATAATATTGTTCGTTACTTTATAATTGGTTTTTTTATTTACATACATTAGTTTATTGCACATTTTTTTCAAATATATATTTTTTTTTAATAGAGCAATTAGTTGACACGGACACATGAGTATATCACCACAAATGTAGGATCAGAAACACAAAAAAAAAATAAACATAAATATGGCCCATCAATATGGTAAACAGTAAACTTAATCATTCGGAAAATCATCAAGGAGTTTCCCACTCAAATCCCTCCCACTAAGGAAAATCCAGTCTTTAATATCCTTTCTTGAAAATAGTTTTTGTCCTTCAGAGCTTAATACGCTCTTCCAAAATATTGAACACTCTCAGTGCGACCCCGCTCGTGTTGTGGCTTGGATTTATGAGGGCCAATGTCGTAAATCGTAATATTAAAGAAGAGTAATTATTTGGCAATTTTGCGGTGTTATAATGAACTGTTTGACATCTTTGATAAGAAACATTAATAAATAAATATTTTATACATACATGTATGTGTGTATAAAATATATAAATATACATGTTTTTTCACTGACATCGACCCTGGTGAAATATGAAATCTGACATTACCTCGATACACATCGAGATAGGTTAGTTATTGTAATACACTTGTGTCACTGTTGTAGGCTGCAATATTAGAGGAGTTGGACGCGGAGTTTGGGGTGGGAGCTCTAGCTGCCGAGGAGGAGGAGGCCGGGCGGAGGGGGGCGTACGGTGCTGGGGAGCTGCGTGGACTGCGGGTGGCTCACGCCCCCGACGCCCTGCCGGAGGGCCACACGCTGGTGCTCACGCTGGAGGACCGCGGGGTGTTAGACGAGGAGGGCGACACCTTGCTCAACCTGAACCTGCGAGACCAGGAGCGCTATGACAAGGTATCTTAACTGTTCAATTTGTTTAGTTTATGTTTGTTATATAGTAAAACCCCTAAATTATATTTTTCAAGGGACCGACATAAAAAAATTTAGTGAAAATAATTAAATTTGGTAATTTTTTTTTATTAAAAAAGAATTAGGAGCGCTGTTTGGAACGTTTTTTTATTGTACCTTTTTAAAAATTAAATTTTCACAAATAATGAATGCCCATATAATACAATAAACAATCATTAAAATTACATCATAAATGTCCGTAAAGCAGAAACAAATACTGTCTTTAAAATTACAATAAAAAATAACAAAAAAAGTGCTCAAAAAAAATATATATTTTTTTATTAACTAACCTTTGTATCTAAATTTTATGTGTCGTTAAGCTACAGTAAAACCTCGTTTTTACTTTCCTCGATTTTACATTTTCCTGCTTTTTGCACCAAAATATTTAGGTCTCATTTTTTTTCCATACATTCTCATTCAAATATTCCCCCCAATTATCTTTTTTCATAACCCCCCAGATTTACGTTGAAAATTTAAAAAAAACTCCTTCGATCTGTTAAAAGACAACAAGCCGTGCGCCGCTGCGTGAATGGAGAATAAAATGGAAGTAAATAGAAAATTGTATGTATACGTTATTGTCTCAAACAAAATTCAAAGTAGGTGCAGTGTAATTGACCATTTTGTTTAAGTGTCTAATTTTGACATTTCACTTAATAGTGACGTGCAGTTGACGCATGTTTGGGAAGAATAAAATCATCAATAAATTACGATGCAGAAAGTTTATAAATTTGGCAGTAGAAATATTGTTTGAAGTTATAAACAAAATGTGAAAAGAAGATAGATTAAACAGTTATTATAAAAGTGTGAAACAGTTTTGCCGCGATGTAAATGATAGTTGAAATTTTGTGGTGCCATACTAAAAAAAGTGATACTATATAATTATTTCCTAATATTTAGGGAAAAAATCTTCGTACGCATTTTATGCAAATTCAAATTTTTATTTTCGTTTTTTGAAGGTTGAGTACCTACATAAAATTATTTAAACATGTTTTTTTTTAATGTGTATTTTTAACAACTTAATCATTGGTAAATATGAATAATCCCTAATTATGACAGTACTTACAATTTTTATGCTGTATATTTCCATAGTCTAGTACAATAATTATATTTTTATGTAATTTCATTTTTTCCATACATTTTTAATTTCCTCACTTTAGAGTTTTCCTCAGTCTTGCACTTATTTTTGTTGCTCCCTTGAAAAACATAAAACAGGGGTGTAACTGTATGTGTCTTTTCATATATTTTATTTTTAACGATAAAGATCATAACAAGTTAAATATCTCAGATCGTCAACAATGTAGTTAGAGTACTTAACATAGTTTCGAAATGCCCGTAAAACACAATAAACTGTTCTATGATTCCTAGGTTTTGTCTATTGATTCATCTTACTAACAAGTTTTTATAATGATTGAGATTAGAGACTAATTTTAGACTCTGAGCTGTCAGTTTTTAGTGCGAACTGTAAATTTCTCCGATGTTACTTATTACATCAATTCATACACTGTAGTCGGGTAACGTAATAAACAAATTGTGCCGATTTGTTACAGAGCAACGTGAACAAGAAACAGCCTAAGACCGGATACGCGCCGTACGAGGGTGCCGATGACCCTTCTCTATATGGACAGGAGCAGCACAAGGGAATGCTCAGCAAATATGATGAAGAGATTTTTGGCGAAAAGAAGTCAGCTAGCTTCACCATCGGAGATGATGACCAGCGAGAGATGGAGAATTTTAAGAAAATGATGGTAAATATCATACTAGGTATTATTGGCTGGTGTGATAATTTGCTCGGGACATGTGTGTCCCAAGATAATCACCGAGCCTAAAGTAACAATCCTCACCATGGTCACGCACTAGCCGAGTGCTGGATGAGTATTACCCAGTGAGGATACAAGCACCGGCAGTAGTATAATCCACTCCCAGTGCGGTGTAACAATGAGAGCGTCCACCCCTTTTCCCCAACTGTTTATTAAGACTAGTGACTTTCTTTCATTTTTTGGAGCTAATTTAGCGAATATTTCATGATACTTGAAAATAACAAAAATTGAAACTTTAAAAGCTTTCATTTTACCCCTTACTGCGGAATAGTCAATTTGTGATCAATCAAATACACACGGTTAGTACAACAACTCGAGTTTATTCTAGTTTTCCAGAGTGGCAGTGAAGGAATACAGTGTTTCTTCCAAATGAATTCCGTTTTGAAAGGAAGAAAAAAGTAGTAATGACTAAACAGACGACGCAAACTCCCCTATAGTGTGGTGTAACAGTATGTATCCGCTTCCGCCCGCAGATCCGCGAGCGCCTGTCGTCCAAGCGCCTCGAGTCGCTGGCGACACCCGCTCTGCAGTTGGCCTCGGAGTACTACACGGAGGAGGAGTTTAAAGCCAAGTTTAAGAAGCCAAAAAAGAAGGTATTTTTGTCCTCACCTGTACGATGTAGTGCATTGTTTCTCAGTCCCCCGTGCTGTATATTTTAATGTTACTAAATTAAAATTTAAAATAAAAGCAAAACTACCCGCTTCTTGCTTGCGGGTTCAATTTCTTGCGACCCCCAGTTTGAGAAACAATTTTGTAGCGCTTTTAAGTATGAAATAAAAAAATGATATAACTTTTAACATAATTTATAATTTAGGGAAAATTAAGGAAAAAAGTCAAATTGGAAGATTTACAAGATGACATCATGACCGCAGGAACTCTGATCACCGATGACACAGGTAATTATTTCCATACATCTGGATTTTTGCTATTGCCACAATAGGTTAATTTATTATAAACAGTTTTATATAAACGATCCTTACACTGTAAAATATTTACCAGTCTGACTGATTGGGTTTTAATTTGTAACTTATATTTAAATATAAGTTATTATAAGAGTGTTATAATTAATTTAAAATACTCACAAAAATCTTAGAGTTTAACTTCAGTAGGTCTCATAAGTTTTTTTTATATCTGAGATAATTCACCTACATGAATAATTTCAATGCAATCTCCCTCAACTCGCAATTTGAGCTTGTCCTTTGTATTCAGCACACTATTCTTATTATTAAACTTTGTAGATTTTAAAAATAAGAAAGTGTGAGATATAGATCCGTTCAAAAACACAAAGTTTTTCTAGGTTATTATGCCGCGTTATTATGTGGCGTTGGTACTATTTACAGAGTGTTACAAACTGCATAACCCAGAAGAACTTATGTGCATTCTTAATATTGTTCAGTTGACTTGTTACACATTTACAGTATTCTGTATTGCAGTGTCCTTTTGTCATATTCATTTTTATATTTAGAAACAGCTAGCCCTTGCATACTAGTAAAACTGGAAATGTTGACATGTACCAGTTTATGTTTGCACTCTCCAGTGTAAAGAATAAAACTATACCCGAGTAGAGCCTTAACCGATAATTTATTTATGGATTTATACTATTATTAATTTTATTTTAAATAGAAATAAAAGGGGAAAGCTTCTCCCGACTCGAGGAAGACGATGAGGACCAGGACACGGAACTAGAACGAGCCTTGGCGAGGACACGCAACCGTCTCCTCTCTGACCGTTTCCGTCCCGCATTACCTAAGGTATGGAACTGGCCAACAAAAATAACAAATTGTCAACCGACTATCTAAGCTAGAAAAAAATAACATCCCCACTGAAACTTTGAAATTACATCGCCCGCAACATCACAAATTCTGGTCGGTGAGAGATCAAAACAAAAATTCCAACAGTTAAACATAACTGACGACAAGCGAAGAAAGCACGGGTTTAACTGACATTTATTGTACAAACCGCTGACTTGCGGGCATTATACGACATCGTTTGGATTAGTTTGTAGGAATGACAGTGTATTTTTGTCATTTAAAAGTTGAACCCAGTACAACTATAGTTTGTACCTACTAAACGTCCAAAAATATTGCTACCCCGGAAACAGCCAATCTGTTTCCAGTTGCAATCAGGATAGCTCGTGGTTGCCACAAAATAGAAACTTAATAATTTATTAGCTATTAACATGTGGTCACATAAACCTGTGACGTTGTGAAACCGTTATTTTTTATGATTTTTAAAAATAAATTTCGGAGAAACTTCACCGTACAATTAAATGCTCTAATTACTCTACACCATAAGAAAACATTTTTTGTATCCAATTTCCTGTAGCACTGCACTTCATCATTAAACGGGCACTAGAGCTGACTACGGTGTGTGTTACAGTCGGAGGAGCCGGTGAAGAGCGAGGAGGAAGAGGAGGAGGAGGAGGAGGGAGCAGGGGGGGGGATAGTGCTGGACAGCACGGCAGAGTTCTGCCGCACCCTGGGGGACATCCCGACCTACGGCCAGGCGGGCAACAGAGACGTGGGCGCGCAGGAACTCATGGTAAACTAAACTCCCTGACATCTGCGTATTATTCTAATTGAATAATGTGTCGTTTTGAACCCGATCATGTCATATATTTTGTTCTAGGTTTACAACGGTACATTTACAGTACAGTACAGTATTTTAATGTAACGTTGTTCAATGTCAATTCCTGATATGGTTGACATAAACTATCAATTTAAAAGGGTGTTTTTTCACAAAAATATTCCATAGTCCCTGGGGTGGTATTCTGAATGCAAAAGCGCGCGTAGAAAACACATTTTTAACGCGTATTTACGTACTAAGTACACGCTAACAGAGCGATCTCTTCGCGCGCAATTTCGTTCAGAATACCAGCCTCGGACTGTCATCTGAAGCTTCAGACTGATTATCTTACCTTCGTGTTACAAAAATTATCAAGAAACACTGTGGTCGGTGTACTAAAAGCGATGCCCTATGCACGATTGATGAGATGCAGAAACAAAATGACGATGTTATAAATTAGTTCCTACAGTACATAACTGTAAATTGTTGTTACGAACAGTGAACAGCTCGTAGCGTTTATGGAAGTTTTATATTGTTTATAAAACTAACCCTCTTATTTACTATGTTTAATCATTATGTTACCATATAATACTTGCAGTAAAACCTCAATTTTACGTTATCCTGCCTTTTCATCACTATGAAATATTCTAGTGTTAAAACACTGTTTTTAAATAAATATTTCACATTAACCATGTTGGGGATCGAACTCGAGACCTCTTGCGTGGCAGGCAAACGCCCTGACCATTGCACTACGAGTCAGACAGGCCGCTTTTTACAGTGTTTAATACATTATTCAAGCAAAATAATCTTAGTGCCCTTCCGATGTCCTTTGGGGTTAGTGTTTCATTATATCCTTAAAGGTTTTTTTTTTCATTTTTTGGAGATTGAAATTTTTGAAAATGTCGTATTACCAAATTATAACACAGTCGACGCATGTTTAGGAAGAATAAAGTCTTTACATCAATAAATTACAATGCAGAAAGTTTAAAAATGTGGCAGTAAGTTGTAGAAGGATTACAATTACTTATCAGATGGCATTGAAAAAACACACTTTTAAATTTTTGCTGTAATTCTGTTTTTTCCATTTATTTTTTATTTCCTCAATTTGCGTTTTTCTCACTTTAGCATTTTTTTCAGTTTTACACCTTTTTAAATATAAAAAGTGGTTTTTCTATTTACTCGCATTAGAGTTTTTTTTTTTTAAACAATTATCTTTGGCAAGTTTTTCCGATAATGTACATGTGTGTGTGTGTGTGTGTGTGCAGGAATTAGAAGAGGATGGGGGAGTGGAGGAGAGCAGGGTGAGGGACGGGGGAGCCTGGAGCAGCGTAGACCCTGACACGGCTCACACCGCAGTAGATGTCACCCGAGGTACGTTGTACGAGTCATTTTAAGATGGTAGTTTCTCTAAGGATTCAACCGTGTGATGACAAAAAGAGCTTGGTTTGAGACAAAATCTTGACGGAGCAATAAAAAGTCAATGCTCACTAAGATTAATAACCGTCGACTCGGCTCAGAGGTCATTCATCAAAATTGAACACCTTCACATCCAACCCTTTTCCGACAGACCGAACTTTGGAGTAATAGAATAAATGGCCTTCCCCGAAAGTAATAGATGCCGCCTAGACAACATTAGTTTATAATTTTTTCCGTTTATTTTTTCTATTACTTGAAATACCGCGCATCAACAGTGCGATTCTGAACTCTCTCGGGGGTAGAAAAAATGTCACCAATTCGTAACTAGTATGTTTCAGAATACCAGCTCATGACTGCGATTACAAACGCTTTCTTCATCGGTGCATATTGAGACGGTATAAAGTAAAATCGATATTTATTTACAAAAATGTTATTTGAAGTATGTAATTGAAAATGTCTAAAAAAAAATATGTATACAACATATTCTATTTTTCATGCAGAAAACTTAATTTTACTTTGTAGATATACAGTAAAACCTCGTTTTTACGTTCCTCAATTTTACTTTTTCCCGCTTTTTACACTGAAATGTTCTGGACCCATTTTTCTTTTAAAAACGCATTTTTTTTTTAATACTTTTTTTTTGTTTTTTTACAATAATCATAAGTAATAAAACGGAGTATTAAATTTTTTTTGCAATACATGTTAATAGTAAACAAAAAAATCCCACAAAGGCATGGCCTGTTCGTGGGTATACAAGAAAATGATAATGAATTTTTGCTCCTATAATAAATAATGGACAGTTATAATATTTTTGTGTAACATAAGAAAGAAAAAATAAAATATTCCGTAAAAGATAATATGGTATATTTTTTCATAGTACTTAAAAAAGGAAATAAAAAATATTTTTAAAAAAACACAAAAATATTCCTTTATTGTATATATTTTGTATACACCTTCTTAAACCTAAACAACAATTAGAAACAATGAAGTTTTAATATCATTGATTTGCGATGTTAAAACATAACAATAGAAATATTTGTAATATAATGTAAATATATGTATTTAATTAATGTAAAAATTGTATTTGTATTTGTTATCTGAATAAAAACAAATAAATTTAAAGTTATAAAAAATATGGTATAAAAAGTTGTCATAAAAGTGGAAACAATTTTGCTGCGATCTATATGACAGTTGGAAAAATTATTGCACATTATTTTATGCAAATTCAAAATTCTATTTTCATTTTTTTTATTTCACATAAAATAATTTTAACACGCTGTTTTTAAATCAAAAAAAAATACAGATTACATACTATTGTTTGAAAAAATATAAAAATATTTTTAGTGAAATCATTGAAAATAAGTATAAAAAAAATTACAATTTCCACTTATCACCGTTTTTACAATTTTATTTTTAGCAAGTTCATATTTTTTCCATATATTTTTAATTTCCTTGTTTTAGCGTTTTCCTCAGTTTTACACTTTTTTCTTGCTCCCTTGAAAAACGTAAAAAGGGTTTTTTTTTACTGTAATTTAATATAAATGTTAACTACCTGTTGTAATGATGATGTATATGTTAATGCTGGCCGTGCATATGGGCTGCAGTGCCTTGGAGAGGGGGAGACTGGAAATAATGTATCGGATTGTGTTACAGACGGTGGAGGCGCTCTGGAGGCAGAGCCGCGCCTGGATTCGGGGGTTGGAGGGGCCCTACTGCTGGCGCTCAGCAAGGGATACCTGGAGAGGGGGGGCGATGCTCGCCCCGCCCCCCCCGCACTACCCCACCTGCAGGCCCACCATTACTCCATAGACGACAAGGCCCATGGGTAAGTCCCGAGCCTCTCCTAACACCGGTACTCGAAGGGTTAAGGCAATACACTCGCTTTTATGTGTAAACAAATAAAACAAGGAGGGTGCTCCTTTTCCTTTCAGGGACGATGACAAACTTAACCGGCGGGAGCGAGGCCACGCCGGGCCGACCAGTGAGTTCCGAGAGAAGGAAGGCTTCCGGCCTCATGTAAAGCTGGACTACGTGGACGATGAAGGTCGAGCCCTCAAGCCCAAGGAGGCCTTCCGTTACCTGTCTCACAAGTTCCACGGCAAGGGGCCCGGCAAGAACAAGCAGGAGAAGCGCATCAAGCAAGGCCAACAGGAGGGGCTCATGCGCAAGATGAACTCCACCGACACTCCGTTGGGTACTCTGGCGCTGCTACAGGCTCGCCAGAAGGAAGTCCGTGCGCCCTACCTCGTGCTGTCGGGTGCCAAGCGTGGTCCCTTGCTCTAACACCAATCCCTATTTTAATAAATTTCTTTATTGAAGCGTAATTTATTTTTTTCCATTCCTCATTATTTAATAAAGCGCCACGAGCAATTGTCCTTGTCCGAGCGAATGGAGAAAACCATTGCGTATTTGAGGAATTGAACCAAAATCTCCGATGAATAGTTGGCATGTTCACCTCTAATGCTCGAGGTCCTGGATTTGACACCTGATAAGGTCAATATCAAATATTTGTTCTATATCTACCTCTATGTAACAGTTGATTGAGACGCGTTGCATTTTGTATTCCAATACTGTACCCGATGATGTCGAATGTGCATATCACACACAGGATCTGATTTCTAATTTCTTCATTTAATCTTGTGAATTAATCTGATTTATTATTTTTGTCAACCATCGTGATGTAGTAGTACCCTTAAAAATAAAAATCAAATTTATTAGAAGGAAATGGTTATGGTTGAAAGTGTTGTCTGGTGTTCGTTCACCCCGCTCTGCCACAACTTTTTGTTTTACTGACAGTTACATATCATAATTTCCCTTTCCACACATATTGGTGCGCAGGAGATTCATTTGTAAACTGAATGTAGCGTATTTTGATCATCTGTTATGTGAAGGTAAGGTGATCAGGCCTGCGCTTTAGGTGTGAGTCGAGGAACAATAAAATATTACAGTTTGAACAACTTTTAAAATTAGTATTTTACATACGCCCTGCCAGGAATCGAATCCAGGACCTGCAGACCGGTAGGCAAATGCGGAAACAGCTAGACGAGGCAGGCTCATTTCCACTTTGTTTCCTTATTTGGGATTTTTGTCTGAGGACAGCCATAGAGTCTAAAACACTCGTCCAGCGTTCTGGTTCTAATTCTCCAACAGAACTGTATTATCCAATGGTGGCATTCCAATCTTTCGGCATTAACAATTTTAAATTGTGCGCGAAGAGGTCGACGAACTGGTTGTAATCATAGCATTGTCTTTACTTCGTACAAATTTAAAAATGGCAGATAAATACAAAACTAATACATAAAGCCACAACTTTCCAAATCTGATCCCTGGGGTGCCCTATACAAATTTATTTCCAACAACAATTTGCTAGATACATCGGTCCATTACTGGGATGAAACATCCCTTAAATGGTATCATTACACTCACTGCTGTGCAAACAGCTTCAGCTCTGCTTGACGCAATTATCCCTACTGACAACATAGCTTCTGATTTTCTTCATCATGAACAGATTAGAGAACATGCATTATTAATTTCATTGTCGCCACCTATCTCCTCATTAGAAGTTGGAAATATCGTCTCCATTCTGAATCTGAATAAAGCATCTGGTCTGGATGGAATTGATCCTGCGCTTGTAAAAAGGTGCGTGTTTTTAGCCACATTTGAACTCCTAACCATGTTAAATATTTGCCTTTCAATGGTGTCTTCTCGGATTGCTAGTAAAAAAGGATTAATGAAAATTATTCCTAAGCGCTGTGATGGCCAAGCACTGGTCCGAAAGCGTATAGACCAGTATTTCGGGTGGGGCATAGCGTCTTAGAGGTGGGGCACCACGCTTCAGAGATGAAACACGTCAGCATTTCACATATAAAGGGGAATACTCATTGGTTATACAAAAAATGCCTGAGATGTACAAAATAGAAATATTCGCCTAATTGTACTTGTGAAGTGACAATAATGCTAAACTTGTTATTTTCGACCATCTGCAAACTTTATTAACTGATTTTAAAAAACGATTTGCTGATTTAAAGGAAATAAATTTTCCAGCTCAGTTGACACAACCAATGCTGGTAGATATTTCAAATGAATAACTGTATCAAGAGGAACTTTCAGAAATGCTAAATGATGAATCGATTACAAATTTATTGAATATAAAAGGAATAATGGCATGGATTTGCTTGCGAAAAAACTAACACAAAATATCCTAATATTACTTTGAATGCCAGAAAATGATTATTACCCTTTCCCTCATCTTATTAGGTGAAATGTGGTTTTAGCGCCCTACGCAATTGACTCATTAAAAAATTAAATCGATTGGATATAACTAATAGAGGTATAAAGGGGACCTAAGACTGAAATAACTAAGCTAGATCCGGACATCAAATTTTGTAGCAAGCGTGACTGAATTTAATCATGAATTAGGCGTCGAGATATGTGTGTGTTTGTACTCAATTTCAATTGTCACTTGTGTTTTATTATTGTTTTTATTTTATTCTACTTAATTACATTTTCAATTTGTGTTTTGAAATAATTTCACTTATTATATATGTATTAGAATAGGTTTTATTTAATTTCATTAGGGGTTCATATGTTTACAAACATATTACAATATGATTTGAAAATTTACCTGCTGTTTAATTAAAAAAGATGCCGGTGGGGCATCTGACCTTTGAAAAGACTATGGTGGGGCATGGCATAAAGAAGGCTGGGAAACACTCTTCTGCCTATTCTGGGAAAAATACTGGAACGACTAATATGTAACAGACTTGAGTCTCACTTAAATGCAACTCAACCAATAAGTGCTAAGCAATTTCGATGAGAAATTTTGTTAAAAACACAAACAAAAAATATGTCATTATATTACTTGATATCTCAGGTGCCTTTGATCATGCTTGGTGGCCGATGATTCTGTCTAAGCAACGACTTTGACAATTACCTGCAGTTATTTAAAATGGTAAAAGATATTTTTCAAATCGAAATGTTGTGTATCCCGGTGATTGTGCTGATCATGCGTATTTGATTGATCACAAATTGATGATACTGCAGTGAGGGGTACAATGAAAGCTTTTAAAGTTTCTTTGTTTTGTTATTTCCGTGGTTTGATTGTAAAAAAATATTAAACTTTCGCTCAGTTTAAAAAAAATTGATAGTGATATGCGAAACTGAAGAAAGACACAAGTCTTTATGAACAGTTTCGGGAAAGGGGTGGATGCTTTCATTGTGTATCCCGGTGGGGCGGTGGTAGTACACTTTTATCATGCGAGATTTAATGTGGCTGTCCTCAAGGCTCTGTTGTGGACCACTTCTGTGGAATGTATTGTATGGTGATTTTCTCGAACTTCCCCTTCCTTCATCATCTATGATTCAGGCTTTTTCCGATGATGGATGTATTTTGATTGAGGGCAAAAACCGCAGATTCCTGGAGGGTGACGCAGCTAATGCATTAAATAAAGTTGCAAATTGGGGTATTCGAAACAAATAAAGTTTTGCTCCTCAAAAAACCCAATTTTCACTATTAAAAAGCAATCTTGTATGTCCTCCTTCTATCAAATTCCTGGGCACTTCTATTCGAGCTTCAAATTCGGTTTCAAACCTCTGGAATTCTTGAAAGAAATTTGTCTTATACTTCCCACGCAATGAAAGCTGTGAATTTGGGAAAGATGGCTTTCCACAAAGCTGCACGCTTGGCCAGAGTCAGCTGGGGGTTGTCTTTTGAAACTTCAACGGTCTATTATACATCCATTTTCTTAGGCATCGTGTGCTGTGCAGCTGGCTGTTGGGCACACCGATGTGAGTTGCAATACATTAGGTGAATTATTTTAAGCGGACAAAGACAAACTCTTCTGGCTCTTGCTAGAGTGAAAAAATGTCTTCCCCTTCAGGGAGGGTTACCTTTCTTTTTTTCCTTCTATCCGTCAGAACTTAAAATAATTACAGAGTTCCTTCAGGCAGCTTTTCTCGTTTAGAAATGAGCAACTTTTCACTGCCAAGGAGACTTATGTCTTCAGATGCGGTATGTGGTGGGCAAGCTGTATTCTTCATCCATCTGGACCCGGAAAAAAAACCCTCTAAATTGAGACATTTGGTCAAATCATGAGTGCAAATATTTCTTGAAAAAAGTTCTGGGTACCTAGTGGTTATATTATTATTTTGCCTTGGTGAACTAAAATCTGAATGCCTGTGAATTATGCCCAAGGTGAAATTTCACAGTAGTTTTACTGAAACGGAAACGGGTTTAAGAAAGGGGTGGTAACTGGTACTGCTGTTGGTGTAATATCTTATCGGTGGATCCTCTGTGATTCAGGGGTGGTATTCTGAACCACTCTCGTGGGCCTCTCTACCTCGTTAAAATCATTTTGGTATCCTGAACGAATCTCGTAATAGGTATCGTTAAAACCACGCATGCGCACAGCACACAAATAAACTAACCTTGTAAATCTGGCAAACGTCAAACATGCGACCCGCGAGATGTTTCGTTTTTAAAAATGTATGTTTATTTTTTATTGTGAGCTACTAAATTGGCAATTAAATATATTGCGTCATCTGTAAAAACTCAAAAGACGCCATTATACAAATTACGACAAATCCATTTGTGCTCATAAATTGGAGGTTCGTAAGTTTTTTTAAATTTGTCTGGACATTTTTAGTCTTTGTCAAAAATAACGGAGTTAATTCAGGTAAGTACTCGTAATTAATACATTTAATCAATTTAAACACGTAATATACTGTCAAAATATTAGTCAGATCGATTTGAGGTCTTTTTTCCTCGATCCAGATCTGGCACAGTTTGAGTATGTCAGTCGGTGTTGATTATATTTTAACACTAAATTCGTTTCTAATTTATATTAATTATTAATTTATATATACATACATTATCAAAGGGAACTCGGGATACACATTTAATGCATCTTAATCATGCTATAAAGGTTCCTAAAGATTGCCATATTGAAGCTAATTGAATGACAAGGCGATGCATTGATTGATTATTTAGTATTCCCAAAGACATACGGGGGGCCGTCGCCTTTTGTACTTTCTACTTTTGCGTAATTCACTATTTCAGACATTTAAATAAATTATGTTTTTTACAGATTTTTATCAATAATGCAAACATTCTTCGCTTCCATGCAGGTGCTCCCTCGGTTAACTAGTGATAACTATGTTATGAGGAAAATAATGAATCAGGTCATTAATGAAACTGACAGGGAAGGTGTGCCTACATTAAGACAATTTCAGTAGAATTATAATATATGGAACGCAATAAGCAATATTGGATACTTGTGGGCTGAAATAAAAAAGTAAAAAATGAAAGGTTCCTGTAAACAATTATGCCCGCAAATGATGAATTTTGAAGAAACTCTGGAAACTATCACAGATGATATAGTATAGGACTTCAACAATGAAGATGTTAACGAGTTAATTGAATATCACTCAGAACCTCTGTCAAATGACTGCTTAATTGCAACAACTGGTAAATGAAATACACAGTTAATGTAAGGAAAAAGCTGATAAAAGTGTCTTTGACACTAAAAAATATACAGCATGTTATTATATAGAACTCTTTATCAAGAAAACAAAAAATATGGAAGTATTTAATTAACTCTTGAAAAATTTATAAAGAATCACCTGAAAGCACTTAAACACCTCATTAACTTAATTAAAAAATACATATTTTTTACATCCCTCGACTTTCGAACATTCAACATTCGCACACATTTTCAGGAACCAATTATGTGCGAAAGTCTACTGTATTTCAATGCTTGGGACAAGATGTCGCTCTAATGGTTAGTAATACTGTAATTATATGTCTGTATACTGATAACATAATGAATCATTACATGCAAGAACATTTTTTGCTCAAATTATAATTGAAGCTGTAAGGTTTAAATATCAAATCAAAATGCATATAATTTTTAAATCTTTATTTCAGATTTGCTGTCCTAATCTCTGAATGTGTAAGTACAAAATGAACCAGTGCAAGATCTGTTTGTTTGATCCCATATCGTTGAAATATACTTATTCTTCTGACATTCTCAATTATTAAAAGGTGTCAAACCAAAAAATAAAGTCACTAATTATTTTCATTAAGGTTGTGTAAGGTATCTCATCATTTTCCTATCCGCACCATGTGGTGCATAGGGCACTGCATTGGCGCATCAAATACAGCATATTTCATCATCGGTTACATGAAGGTAAGGTGATCAATCTTACACTTCAGGTGCTATTCCAGGGACTGAAACATTGCAGTGAACGTTAAGAATAAATATTTTCTGTTGATCCTGCCAGGAATCGAACTTGGGACCTCAAGCACGGTTGGCAAACGCTCCGACTACTACCCTAGGAGGCAGACATATCTCTACCCAATTTCCTTTTCCAGAATTTACATAAGAGTTGCCGTAAAGCCGAAAACGCTCGTCCAGGGTTCTGCTTTAATTTTTCAAACAGAACTGTTTCCTTTGTCAGCTTGGACACGGACAAAGGGTATGCAATATTATGTTTCCCAGAATTTGAGTTCATTGTTGGTTGCCATAAAGGAATAATAGAGCATTATATATTTAATCAATTTATTCTAAATTTGTTGCAACAGAGAGGGAAAACATTTTTGAGAAGAGAATATGGAAGTATAGGCATTTACAGGGCTTATGACCTGTCATTGGCTGGTTTAAGCGGCCACTTTACTTATTGTGTTTAAACATCCAAATTTCCTCAACTCTTCCATCTGTTGACTTTTGTGAAGTAAAAGAGCTGAAACCTTTATCATGTGGGTGAGATTCATCCATCCAGCAACAAATTTAGATTGGAATAACTCCCTAGGTAGGAAATCCAGCCAGTCCGCAAAATTTGGACATACTCAAAACATTGTTGAATTAACTAACTGGTAAAAGAAGAAGTATAAGAATTGGAAAATTGTTTTTTTAGGTGTTGCCTAGTAGGTGATTTCAGCCGGATGATATGAATGACAGGTCATAAGCTCTGTAAATGCCTAGACTTCCATATTCCCTTCTCAAAAATGTTTTCCCTCTCTGTTGCAACAAATTGAATTTTATTAAATTATTTCTCCCTAGGGAGGAAATCCAGCCAGTCCGCAAGTATTTGGACGTACTCATAACATTGTTTTATTTATTTTCACTATGGTACCATATCCATAAAGTCTGTATTATTTTTTTTTAAATGTTATGTTGAATATGCATATTAACATTTAAGATTGTTTTTATTTTATTTTTTATGGCTTACAAATAATGAACAATACAATAAATTGGTATAATATCACAATTTGTTATGTTTAGAAATTTTTCATGAATTAAATGTGAACACAACATGCACAAATAATTAATAAAGTAAAAAAAAAACCTTTTTTTTTAATCGACTAAATTTAATTTTTGTAACTTTTTATAATTTTTATGTGTATTTAACATTTTTTTTGGACTTTAATATTGTTATTTTAATTTCACTAGATTTTTTCCCCTATGCTTATTATTATGGCATAACACGGCAACAGCCTAAAAAAAATCAGTACATTAATATGTAAACTGTGAATCAATTGAGTTAAATCGGGTTGTGGTCCTATGACTATCGTCATGGACTCACGGCTCAAAGGTCCGTGGTTAGAATCCCATTCCATCCCAACTTGATTCCTATTTTCTAATAGAGAGTTATTTACAACTCGTCGAAAATGGCCCTCAAAATTAAATGTTTAAGTAAATCATAAGAACACAAATCTCTTTTAAAAAAATATATAGTGAATTTTTATACCGTAGAATAAATAAATGCAGGTAATCATCATCATCATTTCAATTCCGCACCTAATTGCATAGGGCACTGCATTGGTACACCAATCGCAGTGTATCTTGATCTTTTTGTTACTTAAAGAAAAGATGATCAATCGTACGCTTGGGCTGCCAGTCAAGGGACTATGAAATATTGTACTGTAAAATCACCTTTTAAAATAAATATTTCATGTCTACCATGTCAGGAACTGAACCTGAGACCTCTTGCATGATAAGCAAACGCGTTGAGAGGATGTGAGAATACATTTTCTTGTAACAAAAGGTAATATAAATAAAAATAATTTCAAATGTACTGTTTTCGTAAAACTAAAGTAAATACAATTCTTGGCCAGAGCTCTTATTTCTCCCGGTGAAAGTGATCACGTTAAGGTTCCTTATATTTGAAATATGTGTTTAAATATTTATGTGTGAGATATGACTATATTTTAATTACGTGTGAAAAGGAAACTAAAACACCAAAATATTTTTTCAATAACAGTACTTGCACTGTAGTTTATAAGTTTTTAGGTATAAAATAATAAAAAAGAACTACAAAAAACTAACTAGAATTTAGCTAATGCTCTACATTTGTGAGAAAAGGTTTGAGTGTTTGATGTAGTTGTTGTAGACTCATTTCTGTATTCCGCTTTTCTGCTCTGCCACATATTTACTCCCATTTTCTCAGATGATCATAAAGGTGTTAAAAATTGACACCAAATTGCAACATTTGATATTTCCTCTTTGCTAAAAATAAAAAAATAAAAAATTATATAATTTACAATACATTTTTAATTACATTTATTACAAAATGACATACTAAAATAAGCACTTAAAATAGTAAAATATATCTTATTTAGGTTAGTTGGAAGTTATTCATCAGGTATTGCAATAAACCTGCCAATATACATATTTTTGTATATTGTACTAAAGTTCATCAGTACACGCAAAAATCAAACACCTTAATTATTCCGCATATTGTTAAACCTTTTAAAAAGTAAACTTTGAAGGCTATATTTTGTGATTTATATGTTTTATTTCTCAGAGCAAATTATTATGCAGTAAAGGTAATATTTTTAAAGTTGTCTGTAGGTATTGTGATTATGATATTGCAATTCAAATATGTGTAAGCTGATTAATTCTAAATATTCAAAATGATATAAGCGATGTCATATGTAATGGTATAACTTTGTATTTTCCATATGGTGACAAATTTCCTTTTGTTAGGACATGCCAACGTGAGCTGTAGAGAAAATATTTAATATAATATGAATTTTAAACTAATACAATATACTATATGTACTTTGGCTCTTAATCTGTTTGGTAATAAAAAAAACATTTGAAAAAATAACAAATTGGGTATTATTTAAAGCAAATCTAATAAATAGTTTAATATGGAAATAAATGATGATTGATATTTAAATATACAAATGTATAATAACTGTGTAGGTAGTGATATTTCATTGTTTTTACAACATCTTTAATACCCAGACTGGTATCTTAACTATAAAAATATATATATTACAATTTATATAATGATAACTGAAATATTGTATCCTTTTTTATTTAGATTTATCTTTATAATAAAGATATCAGTCATAAAGGTGTAGCGACGAATCTTGCTACTGATTATTTCAGATTTGTGAATTTAAGTACCAACTTATCTTTCATTTTTTAGTAAATTAAAATTTAAAATGAGAATTTTCAAGAGTGCAAAAAAAACTTGAATTACTTAATAAACAACGTGTCCCACCTCCAAGCAGATGACGAATATATCCTATAGTTTGATATCCATATATTCCATTACAGCATAAATTTAAAGAGCCAATCGATATCATCCCTTCGAAGGATCCGCTTTACTGGTTTAATATAATCTGAAAAAATACACTTATAAAGGTTAAATTATTTACAGATGTTCTAAAAGAGAATGAGATTTTTTTTAGAAGATAATATCATTAAAAGTCTAGACATTTATAGAGCTTACTATTTACTACTATTATTATTAATATTGATATAATATTTGTTTTAGTACAAAGGTATATTTAAACACCACTATTCATAACATAAATTATATTATATTACAATAACTTTAATAATATTCTATCCTTTTTATAACACATGCTGTGAGCTATTATAAAGGGTGATGGGTTTATCAAAATTAAATATCTTATGTGTATGCATGTCCAATTGTCTTTCATTGTTTCTTAATAAACATTTGTAATTTTTCACGTCTCTGAGGGAGTTTGTCGTTACAAGATTCTCTTACTTTTTTAACATATTATTTTCTGGATATTATGTATACCTGTGTTATTTTTATAAATACCTAATTTTACCTTTTTATTTTCATTATTTCTATATGTGTGAATTAAGATGTTCTATTTTGTAATGTACATATATATGAATAAATAAAATTGAAATACCACCACTAAACCACTAATAAAATAAATATTAATTATGAGGAAGACTAATGAACAAAGAAGACCAAGAAAGAGATGGCATGACCGAACCCAACAAATTGTTTGAGAAGGATCTCATCAGTGGTACGGGCGGTACGGCAATACTTTGTAAGGCTCCCCTCTCACTAGGCAGCCTGGCTGCGGCAGCTAATACTACATATGACGGCTTATTAGATACCGCACACTAGGCAGCCAAGAATTCCTGGCTGCGGCAGCCATTAGAACGCGTTTGACGTGCACGGCAGCCAACTGGCTGCCTGCAGCCAGAACGAGACAAAGCAAATGTATGTGACTGCCTCAGTCTCCGCGCACTTGTCGTAGCAGCCAGAAGTATTTTATGAAACGAATTTGCAATGACTTTCGATACAGAAGATCCATAAAATAATTTTGAAATGAACCCTTTCAAGTAAAGGATGAATTCAATATCTTCTTTTTGGTTTGCGTTTCTTACGAGATAAAATGTAAACAAAAACATCTTCCACATCCATTTTATTTAGACTGGCCGTCAGGCTGGCTGCTTTAACTGGCTGTGCAAAATTTTGACTGCGGCAGCCAGGCTGCCTAGTGGGCGGGAAGCCTAATTATCAAAAAAAAATTAAAGGGGAACATAAAAGCTGTTCATATATTACTTGCGATTTTAACCAAACAAAAATACCGCTGAAACGATAAGTATTTACATACATAATAATTATTTACATTACGAATATCAACAATTAAAACTAACAGTTCGCAGTAGCGGTATTGCAGTACCACTGCGGATATGGTATTACTTCAAAAGTTGGAAAAATCAGCACACATGCATGAGATTTTGTATGACTGCAAACGCATGTGTGTTGTATATCCTCTGGCTGTCACGGGGAAAACGTCTTGGTGGTTTGTTTATTTTTTACTAACACTAGCTTATTCTTAACCTTTTACAATTTATAAATATTATAATGATTAACAACTTGAGAAAAAACTCGTAAGGTAGGTTTAAACCGTACACAATATATAAGTTTGATTAAAATACCGAATTAGATGAACATACCTTCAAATGATGATTCCTGTTGTCGCGCAAGATGTACATTTAGGGACGCTGTGGTTCGTATGCAAGTTTCTATAGAGTACAGTAGGTATTTCACGGAGGTTCTATAAAAATAAACAAAATCCCTAAGGACATGTAGATCCGGGGCATACTTATCATTTACATAAGTAGTTGAACTGTCACTGTATGTTTGTTTATGTTTTGCATTGTTGCAATATAAAAAGTACAGTTTGACGTGAAGAAAAAATAAATACCCCACATGGCAAACGTTATAAATTTTCATCAGGATAGCAAAAGCGTTATATTTTGTAATAGGTATATTCATCTCGTCAGTGACGCATGCGCACGAGTATATTTTCTCATTTTCGACACTCACGCTCTTGCGGGTAGATATCGAACTATGAAACGTCAATTATAAAACCGTCTAAATAACGAGAAATAACGATTGAGGTTTGGTAAATTCAACATAATTAAGTATTTTGGGTCATTCTTAAGGTCACAATAATGTTTCTATTGAAAATAATTATTTTTGGTTTTATGTGTTCGAATTCATTTACGTAATTTGACATGTTATCATCAGAATTGCCATATAGAAAACCAAGTTTAACCGCGTTCAAAAAATAAAAATCCCTAAATTACACCACGTTATGTTCTCGTCCGAAAGTCGAGATCATCTCGTGGGTGTCGAGAGTGATCAGAATACCACTGCAGGGCTACAACAGCACAAATCCGGGATGAGAATAAATGGAAATATTAAAACTGAATACCCGTAGATGCAGCCATCTATATCCGATGTATGACAGAATAAAAGAGCAACGTGTGACTGCAGCATCCTTAACATTAAAATTGACTGTGAAACGCATATAAAAAAGAGGTTGAACCTCACTACCCCTACCGCGAAACAGCGAAACAATTTTTCCCTGGATGGATATTTTGCCCAAAAAGTCTAATCTATGTTCAACCTTTAATTTATTTCCGTTTGATTTCGGTAAATTTGGTACGTTAAGGACGAAAGTAGATTTATGTCACTAACTTCCCTCAGAAGCTTTAGTCACTAACTTTACTCAGTAGCTTGTCAAAACCTGTTAAAGTGCGCGTGTAATTTGTTGCGGGCCAATTACGACTCTGCGTTTTTTTAAATATAGTGCTCGATAGCAAAGACAAAAGTAAGTTTTTCTTGTTGCATTATATAGACCAAGGTTTTCAGATCATTTCCTGTTTATATTATGTGCTGTCAGTAGCTTAAATGACGATGGACAAATTAAAAGGCATAAGTTCAGCCTCTGGGTTGTCAATTTTGCCCAAACGAAAAAATGTGTTAGGGTTGTCACACTCTTATTTTAATAATTAGTTTAAATTAAATAAAACTATTATAAAGGTTTTGCACATATTAGGTATTTTAGATTTTCAAAAATATTATCATTATTCTTTGCCTTTCTTAATTAATTTGATAATGTGTTTTTATATTGCTTTTTGATAGATTCTGAAGCATTTCACATTTTTTGTATGGTATAAAATTTGTTTCTATATTAGATCATTTTCATTATATCTGGAGTTAACCAGCCTCAATTATTATCCACCCTCAAACGATATTTTTTCACTTTCGTAGCTATGGACTTAGATTCCGAAATAATTTATTTTTAAAATTAATGTCATCTAATTTTAACCTTCTTGGTTGTTCGTTAACTATATTCCTGAAACAATAACTATTATTTCTCACAACATAGGTATAAGTATTTGCTATTTCGAAAAATGTGTGTACCTACCTGATATTAAAAAATGTTATTTAGGTAATAAGGACTAAGATTATTGGCATGTGTACTTAAATAAACCATTTCTTTAAATAAACAAGATTTATTAATTTTACTTAAGTTATCAACCAGATTTTGAAGACCCTGAGGCCTATAAATTGCTTGTATGAAAACAAATAAAGTTTAGTGGGTAAATTCGCCCAATTGTTTTTAGACGAATATTTTATTAGTTCGCCATTGAAAATATGCTCAAACGACAAGTTTGCCCTTGAATTAATGATTCAATAAAGTAGTTCTTACACAAGAACGTCATATAAGCTACAGTTCAACAAATAATGGTTGCGGGCAAACATGGAGGAACATACAGGTAATTTTGCCCACCATCAAAGTTTTAAATTGCTTGAAATCGCATTTAAATATGACTGAATTTACAATTGTAACCCAACTCAATGATTACCAAGGTCATTCCTCGTAATTAAAATGTAAAGCACAAGATACATTTTTTTTGGAGAAAATCAATATAAATGCAAAAAAGCGGGCAAAATTGGACGGTTTCGCGGTATCTCGACAGATAGGTACTGGCATAAAATACAAACACAACGTAAAACAAGGTAGTGAAGTATTGGTAAAACCAACACCACCTCGGATAGAATATCGAACCTTATCATAATTTGATTTGTATAATTTAATATTGTAAGTACCTAACGTCCTAGAAAAAGAATACACCGCGCGCGTGACGTTGGTTGTAAATTACAAACATGGGACTTTGTAGATTTGACCCTAATCGTTGTGAGTAGTCAAGTCATGTGAATTGCTGGTAAAAACAAAACATCGGCGGCTAGGTGGCTTGTTTTTGTGACAGCGGCACCGATGACATGACAGATGACGGACAGCCAACAGCCAGTGACAACTTGGTGACGTGTAGTGTTGGTGACAGTTAAGTGACAGGTACAGGGTACATCGGTACCCTACGACCTCGACATAAGTGCATAATACTGTATAATCTCTGCTACAACCTGCGACAGTGGACAGCTGAATTGACTTTTTGTTGGTTCATAGAAGATAACTTCTCATATTCCATCTACCTACTTGATCATTTTCTTATGGAACGATGTTTCATAAGAAAACGGTTTTCATCAGAGCTGTTTTATTGGCGAAGGCAGCAAATGTGGGATATTTTCCCAAACAAACATTATCCACTAAATTTCCAAGCAACAGCCGCTAGCAGTGTCAGCTGTCAGCTGTGTTGCAAAGGCGAAGATAAAAATATTATTGTTGCGAGTGTAACTATATTCGCTTTGTAAGCGAGAAGAATGACTTTGGAAGAATATGATATTGATCCAGCGTGGGAAGTAACTGAAGAAGTATGTACCTTTTCCATATCATAGATATCAAAAATGTAAAACATACATACCTATCGTAAGCACCAAGTCGTCATTTGTCAATGTAGACTTGTCGTCGTTGTCGACAAATCAAAATACGCGATTGACCGGGCCCCGATTACAATGGTTCGACTGTCTATAAAGAAAAACCGATATTTGTGTACGAAAATAAGTTTATTTGCATGAAAATATAAAGTATCTTCGTTGACAATCTATAATTGAACATTTTTAGAAGAAAAAAATGAATTCATATTCTGCTTTTCAAGGAGAAAACTTAATTTTGCTTTGCAGATAAAATTTAAGATAAACGTTTACTTCCCATTGTAATCGAGGCTCAGATTTTGACGACGTACTGGGTACGGTGGGGTATAATCACGTTGGTATACTCTCTATATATATACCATCCAAAAAAGGCCGGGACTACTCACAAATTTAAAAAAAATACAACCATTTCCATATTGAATTTTTTTAAATAAGAAAATATTTTTAAATCAGTAGAATTTCAATCGAATTCGGTAGATTTCTCCCAAAATCGGTAGAGTTGCAACGCTGAGTGCTGATTCACATTCACAGCTGCGATCACAGATTGCTGCGATTGTGGCGCTGTGCGCCATTTTGTTTCCGTTTTCCCGCACTTTCCTCCCCGCCTTTCCCCCTGTGCCGGTCCCGCCTAAATAAAAACCGAGCTGTAGCGAAACGGAAAAACATCAATGTTGCGTAGGTATCCATTGTCGACGTCAGCGTCGCGTTGCGTCGCATGCTATTTCAATACTCAATATTATGTAGTAGGTACTCGTAGTGCCTATTTTTGTTACTAATAATGACTCCGAGAATGTTTAGTGTGTCATCTCTAATGCAGGGAGTGTCGCGCAAGAACAGAATACGTAATAGATAGAATATAATATTATGGTCTCGGTGTAGTTTTCTCAGGCGTGCCGCTGCCGCACCCATTGTAAAGTTTCTTTCGGAATCGAATGGGCGGGCGCGATTTCAGCAGGAGCCGGTTTTCGGATAGCAGTGGCCTTCTCCTCGAGGGCTGAGGGGGGCATGGTCATCCCCTCGCCCCCGTCCCCGGCGGGGTCCCCCGACGTGACGGAGGACTGCTGCAAGGGGTACGGCGCGTGCTGCTTCCGGCCCAGCAGGGGCTCGGAGGAAACTCAGATGCTGGTGATGGAGGATGAAAACGTAAGGCTTTTTCCCAATCTACCCGCGTAGACGTCAATAAGAACACGATAGGTACCTACTCGTATTGTATGGACATATATTGTATCCACGCTGCATAGGTGTCACAGGTCACAGGCGTTGTCATTTTAGACTAATCACTAATTGCCTAGGCAAATTACGAAGCGGCTGATCAACAACTAGCCGGATTGTCGACACTCGGTATTTTACATTTTGCCTAGCCACGTTTAGCATCTTTGTAAATTGGCGAAGATTTTAGTCGAAGTGGCCAACTGCTTGGCTCCCCCCTCTCAAATCCCGTAATTAGTAATGACTGTTCCGTAGCGTAGTCCATTACATAGTAGTCCTTGCACTCCGTCAATAATATGTAATTGAACATATTTCTTTTTTTTCAAAAATATCAGTATTACATTTTTCAAATAAAATTCGATGTTAAATATTACATTTTTAAAATAAAATTCGATGTTATTTTCAAGACAATCAAAGATAACTCTGTTAACTTAATTCCCATTGTTATAGCACTCTGGGCCTCGATTACTACGGGAAGTCAACATGTTACTAAATACTATTAAATATTTGTATATAACCACTTACCGACTTTTCTATGTATACCGGTTTCGAGACCTACCCATCTCTTCGTCAGGACACCAATTAAACCAACATTATAAACTCACTATACACCGTCACAATCGTTGTTGCACAAAAATATGAAACCAACACGACATGCATTTTAATAAGCAACCCTTACATGCACTGATTAGGTTATGAAAATAATTTTTGGTGTACGGTTGTGAAATAGTTGAAAAAAGAGGGGCGTGAGTTTAATAGGAATAAGGTGACCATTACAATGAATTATCGTATAATGTGGTATATTAAATGGTTGTTTGATTATTGATCAAAGGAAAATGATTTTTTAAGGCTTTCCTAAGTTCCCAGATAGCAATTTAAACTTGCCTCAAGCTTGTATCAAGTTTGAAATATCAAGAGTTCAAGCTTGACCCAAGTTTGAGATTGCAACTCTGTAAACTTGAGGTAAGTTTAAATCAAACTTCCTAGTTACCATCCAACAAACTTGCATGAGGTTTGTTTTTACAAACATCCTACAAGGTTGTCACACCAACATTTATGCAATTTTGGATTTATTTCTTCCAAGCAAAAAAAACAAAAAAAACAAAAAAAACATAAAACAACAAAAACACAAAAAACACTAAGCTCCTTAAAAATTTTAAAATTAAATAAAATGTCTTGTTATTATTACTCAGTATATTTATTTTTAATAAAAAATAAAAATTACAGGCTGTTTGCCAAGAAAGTCAGATGATGTTGTGATGTCAAATAATTGATGTCAATTGACTGGAGATCAGAGTCCGTTGCATTATTTTGTCTCTCAGCTCCGAAACAAATAAATAAAGCTGTTTTATGACTTACTAGCTTTTTGACTAGCTGGATTTCTCATGGTAAAAAGTATCCGTTCAAATCAAAATTTGTTGCAATAAAGAGAAAACATTTTGAGAGGGGAATATGGAAGTCTAGGTATTTACTGGGCTTATGTACTGTCATTGGCTGGTTTAAGTGGCCACTTTACAAACTGTGTAACATTTAGCGTTCTGCCTATGTTTAAACCTCTTCATTTCCTCAACTCTTCCATCTGTTAACTTTTGTGAAGTATAAGAGCTGATGGTTCAGCCGGATGAATCTCACCCACATAATAAAGGTTTCAGCTCTTATACTTCACAAAAGTTAACCGATGGAAAAGTTGAGGAAATGTGGATGTTTAGACATAGGCAGAATGGCAAATGTTACACAGTGTGTAAAGTGTCCACTAAAACCAGTCAATGACAGGTCATTAACCCCGTAAGTGCCTAGACTTCCATATTCCATTTTCAAAAATGTTTTCTTTCTGTTGCAATAAATTTATAACTTTATCTTTTCCTCACTTAATCGTTAGTCTAAATTGGAAATATCTTCAGCCTTTTAAAAATGCTTCCCCATTCTTTTAAAAGTCGTGCTTTCCCGTACGTTTCTAAAAATAAAAAAAGCAGTTTTACTTTGGATACATTTTTTAAATGTAACTAACATAAAACATGACATAAATAGTTATAACATGACATATCAGTTTTGAGCTTGCAGGGTTATAAAACTTTACCAGTTATAGATTATACAGATTTACGGACTTTAACAAAAAAACTTCTTGTCGTAAACATAATAAAATTAGGCTTGAGGATCGTCGTTTGGTATTAGATATGGGGATTTTACATGAAATTCTTAATGGACGTCTTGATAGTCTTGTTCTGGCTTCTGAGTTGGCTCTTAATGTACTTGGCTACCGCACCCGTCACACGAATCTATCTCTTTTCCATGTGCCTACAGTTCGCACCTACTATGCACATAATTCTCTTCTGATTCGCTTGGCGCGTAATTGAAATGTATTTTTCAATAGCATAGGTATATTTAACTGCAGTAAACCCACTTTAAAAGTAAGAATTAAAAAACTATTATTTGAAAAAAATTCGGTTTCTTTATATATTTTTTATTTTTACATTATGCATTTAAGATGTTTCTATTCACTCAGATCAAACACACACTCACCCTTTCCATAAACCCACCCTCACTCCATATACACTTACACACATATTCACATACCTACTAAAACCATACTCAACTCACTTACCCACGCATTCTCACACACAAAAATTCGCACACGTGCACTTCTACGTGTATTAATATCTAACTGAACTGGATTTTTATAATTGTATTTATGTGGAAAACTGATTTGGCTTTTTTGTATTTCTGTTTTTTTTCTGAATAAACAAAAAAAAAAAAAAAAACAATTGTAAAAAAAGTAGAAAAATAAATTACATACCGTACTTTTTCAGATTTTTTATTCTTTATTATTGCTGTTCGGTTTTCATAATTAAAGAAAGTATTGCATCTGCGAGGGCATTTTCTACCAAAATCAGTATATTATTTTTCATTGACAAGTTTTTTTGACTTTTCTCTTTTCTCCAATATTTATTTAATTTTCAAAAGTATTAGATTTTTCTTGCTAATTCGCAGAGCTTTTGGGGTTTAAGTATCGGTTTATTATATCAATATATTATTAACAGCCTTTTCGTTCTGTAAATAAAACATAATTCAATCAATTCAATTCAATAATAGTACAATGTTTGTGATATTTAATAATTAATCAGTTTAAACTATAGGAAGCATTATGCAGTGGATGAGATATTAATATCATTAATGATGGTAAAATATTTTCAAACTTACTTTAAAAGAACTCTTGAAAAGACGGTTTGGTCGAATGACAGTGCTACGAAAACTCATTTTTATTGTTTTTTCCTCGGTGGCATATCAATAGTTTATCCTTTAAACGGAGTATTAACACTATTAAAAGTTTTAAAAATCACCGGCAAAACATTTAACGATAAATGCGTAATTAATACGAATTCACGAATTTATCGGCAGTATTGCGCATTAAAAATTAAATGAAACCCACAGACCAAAACGGTGAAATATAGAATTTTTCTATGACTTTGATAGTGTTGCCAAACTGAATGTTGTTTGGAATTAGCCACTTTTTTTATATTTGTCATGCACTAATTTAATTCGGCGGCCTCCGTGGTGTAGTGGTTAAGACATTTGACTCACACATGGAAGGTTCTGGGTTCGATTCCTGGTGAGAATACAAAAATCAAATGTGATTTTTCTTAAGGCTGGGTGTACCGTGCTGTTATTCACCACTGTAATTAGGTCTCACAGCCTGTTGTGGTGCCAAAAAAAAAAACGGTGTTGTAGAAAAGTCCTGGGATTAAATATAAAAGTTTAAATAAAAAAAGGAATTCTCTCCATATTTTTATGTATATGGCAATGTGTTGATCATCACTGTATGACTTTCGGATTCTGAAATACCCTTCTTGACATACTAAGATTCTAGCAAGTTTTGTCAAAACTTGTCTCGCCAAATTTGACATAACAATATTCCAGCAACTTTTGATGAAAACTTGTCGCGTCAAATTTTCCTTTTCAACCTTCCATCAATCTAGTTTGTACCAAGTTTCACTGCTATCTGGGTTGTTTTATACAAATATTTAATAAAATTTTGTAAAATATTTGACCGCAAAGTTAATGCTTTTTATTATTTATAAAAAAAAATTGAAATATATACATTATAATTTTTTTAAGCGTTTTCAATTACTACAGGTTACTGACGAAGATACTACTTTTTTTATAAATATACTCATTCTCGTACTGAAAATTCGATTTAATGTTATAGACAGTCGAACTCTGTTAACTTCCTATTGTAAATCTGTATGATGTACAATGGGAAGTTAACCGAGTCGTATTCAATTTTATATAAAGTAAATATAATTTCCTCGAGGGTACTTTAAATTTTCAAATACATTTACGCATTTTTTAACATTTTTTTTTTCTTCCATATAGACAATCGAGGATAACTGTTAACTTTCTACTGAAATCGGGGCCCTGATGAGGTAGATCTCTAGGCAAGTAGATCTCTAGGTAGGTAGATCTCTAGGTAGGTAGATCTATAGGTAGGTAGATCTCTAGGCAGGTAGATCTCTAGGTAGGTAGATCTCTAGGTAGGTAGATCTCTAGGTAGGTAGCTCATTTTTGTTTTTAAAATGTTAACATTATCCCCACCGCACACCGCACGCCGCAGGCCGCACCTGACCCAACCTTTGACATGTACGTATTTCATTCAGTCCAGTTAAATTTAAATTCCGCGCTATCTTCGCTGTAAGCAATTTCGTAAATATTATTTTTATAGTGTACCTACCTATAAAAACCATAACATTTTATAAATAGAAAGTATTATTTTGTGAATTGTGATACATACTTAAAGTAAAAGTTACAAGGTACAGCGATAATTAGTATCTACAGTAAACACTATGGTAGGTAATATTATTGACAAGAAAACCTTTAATGATATTTATTTATATATCAACGGTTCAAAGAACCTTTTACAATAAAAATTTTTACAAAAATAATCGTTTTTTTTATATGGAAATTTGTATGTATGTACACAAATATAACACTATATAATTATTTCAGAACCAATGAGAATTTATAGCACGTACTAACTACCAGCCTAACCCATATTATAATATAACTACATATCTACATACCTACATACCTACATACTATATAGGTAGATTAGATAGCAACGTTCGGAATTATCGGTATTGAGAAAATTTCACGTTTATATTGAGTTTCTCTCGGTGGAACGGAATTTTAATTATACCAGTCTGACGATGTCTGTCACGACGAAACCCGGTAATTGGTATTTTTATTTTATTTATAATAATAGTAGCATTTCGATAATAATACTATGAACAAAATATTTATTTTTTATAGCGTTGTACGCTCGTAAAATCTGGTAAAATACATTAGAAAAATGTACCTAGACAGGTTTTGTGTAGGCCTTTCTGTGCCTACATGTAGGTAAATGGTCAAAGAAGATATTATTATATTATAATTTATTGTTTCTTGTCATTCTTGTGCATTTGTTGTTTGTCTTTAGGTACAGCGTTGTTTCTCCGCTAAATAAATTAGGTATATATTAATAATATAATATAATCTAGATATACTCAAATAATATTTTACCTTTGAATAAAATAATTATACCTACACAAAGATAATATAAGAAATTTTTCCTGATTTCTGTTGTTCGGTGATATAAGTAGTGTTAGGCACATAATCTTGTATTTTGCAGCAAATGGCGCGTCGAATAATATTGACTTATTTATATACGCGATAGAGTGTATTATAAGTTGGTTTTGCATAAACTAATAATGGAGATCGAAGAAGGACCGGTAGCTGTTGTGAAATTAGATTAGGTTTTCAGTACAATATTATGGTTTTTGTTTTGTTATAATAGGCAGGCTTTGTTTTACACCTACCTACTTTGTGTACAACCTCGATGTTTCCCAAACTTTCCCCGGGGACATTCCTCTACCCTCTACCCTCTACCCTCTACCCTCTACCCTCTACCCTCTACCCTCTACCCTCTACCCTCTACCCTCTACCCTCTACCCTCTACCCTCTACCCTCTACCCTCTACCCTCTACCCTCTACCCTCTACCCTCTACCCTCTACCCTCTACCCTCTACCCTCTACCCTCTACCCTCTACCCTCTACCCTCTACCCTCTACCCTCTACCCTCTACCCTCTACCCTCTACCCTCTACCCTCTACCCTCTACCCTCTACCCTCTACCCTCTACCCTCTACCCTCTACCCTCTACCCTCTACCCTCTACCCTCTACCCTCTACCCTCTACCCTCTACCCTCTACCCTCTACCCTCTACCCTCTACCCTCTACCCTCTACCCTCTACCCTCTACCCTCTACCCTCTACCCTCTACCCTCTACCCTCTACCCTCTACCCTCTACCCTCTACCCTCTACCCTCTACCCTCTACCCTCTACCCTCTACCCTCTACCCTCTACCCTCTACCCTCTACCCTCTACCCTCTACCCTCTACCCTCTACCCTCTACCCTCTACCCTCTACCCTCTACCCTCTACCCTCTACCCTCTACCCTCTACCCTCTACCCTCTACCCTCTACCCTCTACCCTCTACCCTCTACCCTCTACCCTCTACCCTCTACCCTCTACCCTCTACCTTCTACCCTCTACCCTCTGCCCTAGTTTTTATAGCCTTTCATTCGACGTATCTCGAGGGCGAGTGACCGGTGACCGGCCGTTGTCATATGAAAATATATAATAAACACATTAATAATATACACAATTGTATTTCAATTTATTTAAAATTAAACACTTTTTTACCACATAAGAGTTTAATATATTATAACACAACTCGTTTCAGCTATTCAGAATTACCCATCATCAGGTTTAAATATAAACTAAACTAAAATATATACACAGATTAGTACTCGTGTAGTCGGCCTCGTGGTGTAATGGTCAGCGCGTTAGCCTACCATGCATGAGGTCTGGGTTCGATTCTCGACATGGTTGATTTAAAGGGGTGTTTTCACACTAGAATATTTCATAATCTCTGGACTGGTACCTAAAGCGTAAGACTGATCATCTTACCTTCATGTAACAAAAATGCTTCTATAAAATGTACAATTGTCCCGAGCTCAAGTGACCGCCCATTGTTTTATGGAAATATATTTTTAAATATTGACAAACAACTTTCAAAGGGGGCTCTAAGTAAAAAAATATTAATAAAAATAAATCACTTTATATTATTGTTATCAAAAACATTTTTCATTTTGTGGTATGACATTTTACACTTATATGTTTTTAAATTTGTATAAACCACTTTAATTTAGAGTTATACTTCGACCGGTTTCGAAGTTACTACCTCATCTTCAGGAATTAAACTAACTTATAATTACGTTGCTATTTATATTATAAAATATTGTATGAAAGAGACAGAAAAATGAAAGAAAGAGAGAGAAAGAAGATAAAATGAATCATAACGGAAATATTTTTAGAAGAGAACTCTAAGTTAAATTTAATTGATTATTTATTTTTTGAAGTTTTTGATTAATGGCATTACTAATTTCTAATCGTTCTAAATTGTCTAAACGAAAACCATTTTTATTGAAATGCAAAATTTCTACACCCGTTTCTTGATTAAAATCATGCTTGAATCCGGTCGAAGTTTAACTCTAAATTAAAGTGGTTTATACAAATTTATAAACATAAAAGTGTAAAAATCATTTTGCTCATATCTCTTATTCTATTTTGAGAAATCTTTAGATTTTAGTAAATCGCGGTAATAAAAAAAACTCTTAATTAGGGGATTTTTTAAACCTAAATGTTGATTTAATTGTAAAAACGTCCCTATTATTGAGAATCATCGTTTGAAGCTCGTTTTGTTTTGTCTTTCGATTGGGTATGTATTATTATATTATTGTAATATGTTTTTGCAGGACGAATTAGATTCTTCGGAAGCTTCATACAAGGGAGATGTCGGGCAACTAGAACCCGGCAGAGTAGTCTCTGTTCACGGAGAAGTGCTATCATCGTGCGAGAGGTTAGTCGTTAGTCACCTACTAACCGGCTGTGTGCTGTGGTGATAGTTTCCTAGATAAATCATTTACAAACATTGAAACGCTTACTCAGGTTCTCGGTAAATCTGGTGTGTGCCAAGGATAAGGGAGAGGTGGACATCGCCCTGCACATAAACCCGCGCGTGTCGCAGCGTTACGTCGTACGCAACTCTCGCCTGCGAGGCTCCTGGGGCAGCGAAGAGACGGCCTGTCCTGTCCCCTTTCCTCTCGAGCGACAACGGACCTTCACCATAGACATCTTTGTTGGCGATGAATCTTTTTTTATACAAGTGAGTATACATACCTATTCGGATTTTAAAAAAATATACAAAATAGAAATAGAGCAATTGAAATGTTTGAATGAAATTTGCCCGTCTGTGTTGTTCTTGTCCCATAGTGGTAAATTATAAATTTAAATATCTAGTAGACTTAACTCAAAAAACCGCGCGCTGAATAGTCAGCATAGGCTCTAGGACCCGTTTCGTCTGCTCCAAGGTCTGTGAGGTTGTTGGGACGATTAGGGTCTTTGCACAGAATTGTTTCCACTTTGCGAGGTATCTGTGTTATGGACGAGAGGTAATTTCGCTTAAGTTCGATAGGGATCATGTTTGAATCTGTGTTAGGACTTTGCCAATAGTGTGTTGATAATTTGATGTACTTATGCGTTTCAGTACATATTGTTTTTCTTCTGTTGCTTGAGTGCATGTTGCGTGGGGCAAATTCTTCGAATGTTTCCGATATTTATATATTTGGGTTTTGTGTCGTTGTTTGTTTGGTTTGTATTACTACGTTCTTTTTCCTTTCCGAGGCGGGATCTGGAGCGTGCGGCCGCGGTCTCAATTTGGAACTAACATTGTATTCCTTCATTGTCATACTGGGAAATTAGAAAAAGGTGATTGTACTGACCATGTATATATGATTGATCACAAATTGACAATACTGCAGTGAGGGGTACAATGAAAGCATTTAAAGTTTCTATATGTTTCGTTATTTGCGCGGTTTAATTGTAAAGAAATGTTACATTTTCGCTCAACAAGTTTGTTAGTTTTTGAAAAAATTATAGTGAATATGCGAAACTGAAGAAAGACACAATTCTGTATGAACAGTTTCGAGAAAGGGGTGGGTGCTATCATTGTAAACAAATAATACGTAATTGGTGCTGTGTTAGGTTTATGTTTTTTTATAATAATATTGTTGTTTAATACCAACATATTTCGAAAAGTGAAGTGGAAAATGCCATTTCAATATGGAAAGCAGTTCAGGTACTTAGGCAATATCATCACTGAAAATCTAGACCCCGACATTGAGATAAAATGCAGAATAGAAGCAGCTCGAACAGGATTTAACAAAGGAAAAATCTTATTTGTGACGATAATATAAACCTTAATCTGAGACAACGAATGGTCAAATGTTATATATGGTCTGTCTTACTGGACGGTGTAGAGGCGTGCACTCTAAAAGTTATATTATAAACCGCCTTGAAGCATTTGAAATGTGGAACAATGAAGTATTACGTAGAGCCAATACTAATAGACAACTATTCACCACTGTTCAGCTCCGTAAGATTTCATATTTTGGCCATATTGAGAGGTGATAAATATGCCATACTTCAGCTCGTCATGAAGGGGAATATCGAGGGACGTAGAAGGGTCGGAAGAAAACAGCTTTCCTGGCTTCGAAACTTCCGTGCATGGACCAGGATTAGAACTGGGGAGGAGCTGTTTCGCACTGCTCAGGATAGGAAAGCTTTCTCCCAAGCGATCGTCAACGTCGGGGGTACCCGACATGACGCGTGAAGAAGAGAATGGAAAACTGGTACATGGCCAAAAGACTGGACTGAATCCGTTTTCATCCCACTACACAAAAAGGGTTCAACGGCCAAATGTGACAACTATAGGATGCTTGCACTCACCTCGCATGAAAGTAAAATTATACTGCATATTTTAGATTTGAGGTTAAAATACTTCCTTGACTGGCAAATCCCACAGGAGCAAACAGGTTTTGTTAAGGGAAAGGGGACGCATGAGCAGATTTTTAATGTCAGGCAAATGATCGAGATAAGCAGAGAATTCAACAAACCTGTGTTTCTCTGTTTCATTGATTATAAAAAACTTTTAACTGTGTAAATTAGAGCAAATTATGGGTTGTCCTCAATGAGATGGGAGTACCAGCACACCTTATTTGCCTGATAAAATCACTTTACAATATAAAAGCTCAGCAATTGTGAATTTTAACAATGAACTATCAGATAACTTCCCAGTTCGAAAAGGCGCTAGACAGGGTTGCATTTTGTCCCCATTCTTGATTAATATGTATATGTAGTGAATATATCATTCGAAAGGCACTTAACGGCTGGACAAGTAAGTTCACAATTGGAGGAAGATAGTTATCCAACCTGAGATATGCTGATGACACCACACTTATTGCATCGTCAGAGATTGAAATGAAAGAACTAATTGACCGAATAGATGCTGCTAGTTCAGACCTGGGACTCTCAATAAATATGCGTAAAACTAAGCTTATGATCATTGATCGAGCAAATAAAGTAGCACCATTATCCTTATTGCGCAACTTAGAAAGAGTCAACAATTTCATTTATCTAGGTTCTCTCATCAGTGATGGTGGTGGGTGTGAAGGTGAAATACGGCGACGTATAGGTATTGCCAAAAGTGCTATGAGTCGGCTGGTGAAGATTTGGAAGAATCGCAGTATAACCATTAACATAAAAAATAGACTGGTGAAGGCCTTGGTTTTCTCAGTGTTCATTGTACGGTGTGGAGTGTTGGACACTGAGGGAATCTGAAAAGAAAAAAAATCGAAGCTTTCAAAATGTGGTGTTGGCGGCGAATGAATTCCGCGGACGGCCAGACGTACGAATGCGTCTAAACTCTAGGAACTGGACATAGGAGAAATACTAACATCCATGTGCGAGAAAAGAATCCTGCAGTTCTTTGGACATATTTACAGGAAAACTCTGATAGTTTGGAGAAAACTATTCTCCTGGGAAGTGTCGAAGGGACAAGGTCGCGTGGACGTCAACCGACAAGATGGAGCGGCATAGTCACTGAATTATCAAAATCATCACTGACGAATGCCTATAGAAGAGCACAAGACCGTTCCAGATGGAGGAAGACTGTCCACAGACGAGCTATGCCTGGAGTCAAGCGTAATCACCATCTTAGACATGAGGCATGGATTGAAGAGATACCAACATAGCACTGTGTGTACAAGAATAAACATAAATCAATAATTTACATTAATGAAAAATAAAATGGGGTATCCCAGTAAATAATACGAGTAAAGTATTTGTAGTGGCATTATTGAACAGAAAAGTTAATAGAAAAATTCGCAGTAAGTAAAGTTATCAAGAACATGTAGGTGGATAGTGGGTAGTAGGTACATATGAAGATGATGAGATGTACAGTCTAAGTTGAAGCCGACACATGGCAAAATATTGTATTTATCTATATTTATGGGCTTTTGGGCCGCGATTACAAACGCTATCTTCATCGGTACCTACATACCGAGACGGTATAAGGTAAAATCGATATTTATCTTCGTCGATTACTTGTAATTGAACATGTTTTAAAAAAATGTATGCATATGATGTTTCGGATAAAACTTAAAACCAACTTGTTCTCTAAATCATTTGAATAAGTCCGTAGCATGTAATTGATCGATTTGTTAAGCGCCCTTGAGGTATTATATTACGAAAATGGCGCCACATAAGTTATCCATTATAATAATAATAATGTTGCTCAGTTTGCACATGTGCTTTTTTTTGCAGTTTGGTCACTTTTTTTCAGCCATAACCACAAAAATCTGGAATTCATGCTTTACATTTTACATGTATTCCCCCTCTCAACTCTCCGCTTTTCTACCTCGCAAACACGTAGCGAGAATTAAGATCAGTGGCGTTTAACGTGTTACAGTGAAACCAGCGCAATTTCATATGGCATTCTCTAGCAAAAGTATTTTATGATAAAATGTATGAATTTCGCAGAAAACTCGAAATATTATGAACCAGTTTAAAAACACTACCGAGACAAAGTCGTATTATAGCATTTTAGCTGGGGTATTTCTGGTACCCCTCTGAGAAAATTTCGGATTTTGTTCACTTCGAGGCTTGGAATGGTTAAAATGAATTATATCACTTTTAAATAAATACTGTAATTTATTTTATTGAAATGAACGACACTAAGTGCTTTTTACATATTATTTGTAAATACAGTTAAATATACATACATTTTTGCGTATTCATATAGAACACATAATTTTATTTTGTAGATAAAATAGAAGATAAATATGTTAACTTACCACTGTAATAGCGGCCCTGGTTACTTTTTTCCGATTCTGGTCACTTCAGTGTACGATTATTGTACCAGCTATGACCATAGAATTTTACAATAGTTATGACTCAATAAAAGTGTTAAAACAAATATACTTATTTCAGATAAATGGGAAACATTTTTGCCAATACGGTTTTCGAACAGCTATCCACCGCATATGTGGCGTGGAGGTGCGCGGGGCGGGGGTGACGGTGCGGGAGGTGCGCGGCGGGCGCGCGGCGTCGTACCCCGCCGGGGGCGCGCCCCCGCCCGCGCTGGAGGGGCACGGAGGCGCACCCCCGGCGGGGGGCTGCGCGGCGCTGCCCGCGGGGCTCGCGCGCGGCCAACAGCTGCAGGTGTGCGCGAGGGTGCGCCTGCTGCCGCACTCCTTCTACCTCAACCTGCAGTCCGCCGTGCAACTGTGGCCGCACCCCGACATCGCGTTGCACTTCAACCCGCGTTTCATGGCCGCCCGCCGCCACCTTATCATCATGAACTCCTGGCAGAAAGGTCGGTTTGTCAAAAGTTGTTCATCTTATTTGCTATGAATATAATTGGTGGATGGAGGAAGCTTTCTCTTTCATCATCATCTTCCTTCGCAGTTCTCTGTTTGGATAGCTGTGCCCCCCTTTAAATGTCGCCACCGACTACCTCGCTTGTGGCCTGTCCGGATTTCTGTAATCGGTTCTCGGTGGCCATTCCAGGGTCCGTTCGGTTCATCGAACTGCGGTTCTAATTTCATCCCTTTTGCCAAGGCTCTTTCACTGTTGAAAAAACGGTACCGTAACATGCGAGAAAAAAGGTGCTAAAGAAAAAAAAACTTGAAATAATTGAACACTAATGAAGATGAACTTTTTAGTGCTATTTCAGTTTTAAAATATAATACTCATCTTGACAACTTTCAAAGATTCTGGCATCTATGGGATAATATTAATCACCCTCAAGAGATGTTTTATAGAAGTGTGTCGACGCCATCTTCCAAAATTATTAGTTTGATTGTAAATCATCTATTATCACTTCATCGGTACAAGAAGCAACGAATTGTTGCCTGCCAAGTACCGATCCATCAGTATATTTGTACCGTAACAACCTACAATGACATTCGGTTCGGATGCATCGACTAAAGAGTAGGATGAAAACCATCCCGCATCTGTGGGTATTATTGTTGCAAAAATTATAAATCTATCTTTGCGGGAATATCTTATCAGATCAGACTAGGGATTAAATTATTAGAAGACATTATTCTGGATGAGCAATGTTATAATTTATTATTATCTAGCTACTAAAAAGTCAGCATTGAGACCTAATTAATTTATGTTTATTTTGAATATCAATCAACATGTTAATTACTAATCATAAACTAATCATTTTTCTATCATAACATCAAGACCGATGTTCACTACACTGTAAGAGTGCCGTATCTCAGTTAGACATGTTTCTGAGAAAAAACGCAGTCAAGTTGTTTTTGCTGTTGTTTCAATACTATGCATGTCATCACTATATGCCATGTATCAAAAGGAAGAAAAACATTGAGAGATTAATTTAGTTATCTTATTTTTTTTTATTTATTTAACTTTTTATACATAATGTAAATTGTACAAAATGGCTTATTGCCAAATGGCAATTTCTTCAAACCATTAATATTAAATAAAATAAAATAAAACTAAACTTAAATAAAACTAAATTAAACACAATTATAAACTGAAAACCTAGTTACTGCAGTTTTGCTTCCTGGATTTCATGGTTCCTCGAGGAATATTGATATGTGAGTAAGACTAAAATAAAGATTTTATTATTTAATAATAATATAATTATTAATTTTAAGCGAGCAGCTTAAAGCTAATATGCTAAAATCTATTTTAATGAAAGATAGTGGCGCACATGAACTTTTATGTGTTTTTATGTTTAATATAGGACATTCTCATTTTAAATCATCTGTTATTGTTATTCCTAGGTTTTTTTGTTGTTTCACAGCTTTCAAATTTACACCATTTAGACTATATTTAAGTTTGGGGTTTTTCAAGCTGATTTGAAGAACTGTAGATTTGTTAACATTGAATGCAAACTATAATTAACAAGGCATACAAAATGACTGGATTTATCATGCGGCTGTGTAAATCTTTTAAAAATTTAGGTTCATTTATATTGCTTTACATAACATACGTACGCCCCCATCTTGAATATTGCACTGCTATCTGGTCTCCCGTTTATAAATTAAATATTAATAGAATCGAGAATGTTCAAAAAAAATTCCTGAAAAAACTAGAATACAAATTTCATTTGCATTTTCCAAATTATTTAGCTTCATTAAAATTTTATAACCTTGTTTCATTAGCACACAGAAGAGATATGTTTGATCAGATCCTGCTTTATAAAATTGTCAATAATAAATTCGATTCCCCAGAACTCATTAATCTACTTGCTTACCGTGTCCCCTCCAGGCCAACTAGACTCTCTGATATTTTCTATATTCGTAAATTTAAAACTAATCATCGGAAACATTCTACAATCCCTCGTATATGTGAAACATTTAACAAAAAATTTAATAGTCTTGATATATTTAACACTCCATACAATATGTACAGAAGAGAATTAATAGGCTTGATTCATGCTCTTCATTCATAATTCGTTTAATTAATAAATCAAATGCAATTTTCCACTCTCACTTTCCTTCAATCATCCTTTACCACTCCTTATCAACTTCCTTCTTTTCCTTTCCACTATCTCCTTGTTTTGTCCATATTTATCTTATTTTAATATATAGTATATTTATTATTTATATAGTTTAAACTTCAAGCCGTCGTCGCTTTATTACAGTATTATTTAGTGAATACATATAATTGGATGGCAGGCCCTACTATGTTTACATTTTATGTATATATATTTTTTTTTTAAATATTCATTTAACCTGTACATCTGTTTGTATTCGAAATAAATAAAATAAAAAAAAAATAAAATAAAATGTGAGAAGCCATTTCTCGGCCATTCCAAAGAACCGGATCAAGTACGGATCCCTGCCTTTCTTCTTTTTCATCTTTTCTTTGTTATTCCGAGGCAGTATAAATAATAATCGACATCTGCGAGGTCACTCTTAGAAGTAAGCGCCGTCCGCTTCATATCTCACCCTAGGAAGTACTTTGAGACTAATAGAGTCATGGACTATTCATGGAGGAAGTGATAAAAGCATACCATGCAGGTTTGGTGAATGTTCATACTCTAAAATTTATTTTTGAAGCACTATCTTTGTGGTTATTCATTATATAATTAAATCAAAAATAAAAACAGATTGATTCTAACCACTTAATATGTATTTATTAGTGTAAAAGAACAATTAAGGGGGCCTAAATAATAATATTTTTTCCAAATTAGTTTTTTTTATAACTTCTAGGAGTAAGTATAACATCTTATTTAAGTATATGTTTTACTAATATTTAAAAAAATTGCAAACCATCTGGTACAAAATATTCATAATGATACTGGGTCAAAGGTTATACGTGTAGAAAATACAACATTAAAATTAGCTAACTTGGAAATTAAAAAAGTAATAAATCATAACAAAAAAAATTATATATAATCAAATAAACATTATTTCCTATTGTCCATTTCAACCCCCCTCACCCCCCACTCCATCCTACAAACACAAAACACTACATGACTTGTGTCTTTACTCGACTTATTACCTCCACATGAATTAGGTATATTATTGTTTACACTTTTAAAATCATAAAATAGGACAATATTCATTACAAAATTAAACCTTGGTAAGGAAGCTCATGTAGCTCCAAAACTGGTCGGTAAATATACATTAAGTGGTTAGAAATGCGGTGTTTCTATTTTCAATTTAATGATATTACGTTAAAATAATTGGAAACAGGATGGGTATACATCCGCTTTGCATATGGCAGTCTGAAAATAACGGGGAATTATGATCGCAGGGAACTGGGGAGACGAGGAGAGGGCAGAGACAGGCCTGCTGGCCCCCGGAGACCGTCTAGAGCTATACATCAGCTGCGAGGATGAGCATTACTCCGTGTGGCTGCGTGACTCGCTGCTAGCAGTGTTCCGCTTCCGGCTGCCTCCCGCTAGTGTACGCGCCGTGTTACTCTGCGGAGACCTCACCATCGCCAGTCTGCGTGTACGTCCCACTCCCCCCCACCACACCGTCGCCCTCTGCTTGGACTCCTAGACCAACCTTCGACGACAACCCCATCGCACAAATATGACTGCGCTTAAGTGATGTTTAAACAATAATAAATTGCATTGATATAATTACTGAATAAATTACGCTAACTGTTTCGCTTCCAGTTTCCTCTATTGCTTACAATCACCGTACGCGGTGATGAATCTCAGGGATTTTACTTAAGTCGGGATATCTGTATTGTGACGGCCATTCATTATATGACTCGTCTATCGGTGTTGAGAGTTTTATGATGCTCGATTTGAGAGAAAAACTTACATTCGCGCTATGTACCCCTTATTTTCAGATTGTTTTTTAAATTATTATATGAAAGTTGTCTTAAGTATTTATAATACAAATGTAATATTATAAAATGATGTTGGGAAAAGGACCAAATGAGCCAGCGGTGAATCTGTGTATGGAGGCAGGCGTAGCAGTACGCACTGTCGACTATGATGAGCTTACTTTGAAAAGGGATAAAATAATATGCCAAGAAAAATAGCTAATTACAAAAAAAATAATAAAATAATCCAACAAAAAGTACATTATAATATAAAATCATTTTTTGAAATGTGTAACAAAAATAAACGGAAAGATATAATTTATGTTTAACAGGTCCACTTCATATAATACAAAAATATATATTTAAAAGAGTTTAATAAACTTTTATTTCATAATATTATGTAGTATGCCAGTTTGACAGCGGGTGTAACATGAATATTTTCATTATTATACACACATAAAGCGAGGCGTGGCGGAAAAAGTTGCTCAAATTACTTAATGTCCCAGCTCTACCCCCCTAAGGTGCGAGTGTTAATAGGGTTAGAATAGGCGTGGCAGTCACATTATGTAATAAATCTCCACAGCATTTTGAAGCTTATAAAGATACATTATTTTACAGTAATTCTTCCTATAGCGGTATATCTGTATGAATTAAATTTAATCTGACAATAATATTATTCAAATGCAAAAACTTAAATGTTTTAACAGAATTCATTTTTACCGTTACATTACATTCCTCTGTATGTGATTTATGCATATTCACACACATGTTTGCGTGACAGTTGAGTTTATGACATGTAATCTTAAAATAAAAATATATCTTGTTTACCCTAAAGTGTTTTATTTTTAAGGAAAAGGGCCGAATGGGCACCATGGCCTTATTTTTAGAATACTTGTTAAGAAAAAAATGCATCAAAGAGTATGCTGGGCCCGAAATTACAAATAATTGGCTCGGCAGGAAAAAATATTAACGTTATAGTAAATCTCAAATAGTATTTATATTTAAAAAATTAACAAACAGTGGTAACAATAACACAATAATTGATCTAATATGGTGTTTAAAGAATTAGGTTATGATAATATGGCACGGGCGTCGGCGGGTGGGCGAGAACCTAGTTCGGCGTCTCGTGAGGCGCCGGCAACTTGTCCCACGTGGGCTGCACGTCCCAGATCTCAGTGGCGTAGTCGCAGATGGTACGGTCACTGGAGAACTTGCCGGAGGACGCGATGTTGTGGATGCACATCTCCGCCCACGTGCTGTGATCTTGATACGCGCGGCTCACGCGGTCCTGCATGTCCATGTAGGCTTGGAAGTCGGCGAACAGGAAGTAGCGGTCATACTTGAGCAGGATGTCCACCAGGTCCTGGAACTGCGACGGGTTCCCGGGACTGAAGTAGCCGCCGCTGATCTGGTCCACGCACTGCTTGATGTCGGGGTTGGAGTTATAGTAGTGATGCGCGTCGTAGCCGCGTCTCTTCAGAGCTTCCACCTCCTCCACCGTCATGCCGAAGATGAACATGTTCTCCTGTCCCATCTCCTCGGCCATCTCCACGTTGGCGCCGTCGAGCGTGCCGATGGTGAGCGCCCCGTTGAGCATGAATTTCATGTTGCCTGTGCCGGAGGCCTCCGTGCCGGCCGTGGAGATCTGCTCCGATAGGTCGGCGGCTGGGATGATTTGCTCCGCGAGCGTCACGCGGTAGTTCTCCAGGAACACGACCTTGAGGCGGTCGCCCACCACGGGGTCGTTGTTGACGGTGCGCGCGACGGCGCAGATGAGTCGGATGATCTGCTTGGCAGTGTGGTAGCCGGGGGCGGCCTTGCCTCCGATCATGATGGTGCGCGGGCAGTGCTGACCCTGCGGGTCCCGCTTGATGCGGTTGTACAGCGTGATGATGTGCAGGCAGTTGAGCAGTTGGCGCTTGTACTCGTGGATGCGCTTCACCTGGATGTCGAACATGGAGGCAGGGTTGACGCGCACGCCGTAGTCGCGCTCGAGCGCTGCAGCCAACCGCAGCTTGTTCTCCTGCTTGACGGTCATCACGGCTCGCTGGAAGTTGGGGTCCTTGGCCCAGCGCTTGAGTTGCTCCAGCTGCTCCAGATGCACCGTCCAGTCCTCGCCGATCTTCTCGCAGATCAGGTCCGATAGACCGGGGTTACAGAGCAGAAGCCACCGGCGAGGCGTGATACCGTTTGTCTTGTTCTGAAACTTCTCGGGATTCATTTCGTAGAAGTCCCGGAAGAGATCCGCCTTAATGATCTCTGAATGAATGCGCGCCACACCGTTCACTGCGTGAGAACCCACGATGGCGAGGTTAGCCATGTTGACACGTTTGTCGCCGTCTTCCTCGATGAGAGACATGCGACGCATTCGGTCGAAGTCTCCCGGCCAGGTTTTGGCCACCTGCTCGAGATGGTTGTGGTTGATGTGGTAGATGATCTGCATGTGGCGCGGCAGGATGTTCTCCATGAGCGACACCGGCCAGCGCTCGAGGGCCTCGGGCAGCACGGTGTGGTTGGTGTAGGCGCACGAGCGGACCGTGACATCCCAGGCCTCGGCCCAGGACAGGCCCTCGACGTCCAGCAGCACGCGCATGAGCTCCGCCACGGCCAGGGAGGGATGGGTGTCGTTGAGCTGGATGGCCACCTTGTCGGGGAAGGTGGAGAAGGAAGTACGGATGGGTTCGCGCGATCCGAACTTGGATGACTTGAAGCGTCTCACTATGTCTTGGAGAGTAGCGGCCACCATGAAGTACTCCTGCTTGAGACGGAGTTCGCGACCTTCGAAGAAGTTGTCGTTGGGGTAGAGAACTCGGCTGATATTTTCCGCTTGGTTACGATCCAGTACTGCTTGAATGTAGTCTCCATCATTGACTATAAGAAATAGAAGTATTAATTAGAAGTAAGTTTATTGCGGGAAAACATCACCTTCAGTTCGGGTGCTTTGTTTTTGGTATGTAATTGTAACTAAACTAACTTGCTGCAGGATTAGCAAAGAAAAGGAATACATCAAATGTAACAATCGCAATGGGATGGAAATTCACCGAGCCATCTAAGAGTGTGGAGGCAAATGAGAAAATTTAGCGCTGTCTGAAATAAGATTAGAATTTTTTTTGTTCATATCATCAGGCGGCCTCCGTGGTGTAGTTATTAAAACGATTAATTGAACGTTCTAGGTTCGATCCCAGGTGTGATGACAACAAATTAAAATGCGATATAATCTTCGGCCTGGGTGTCCTGTACTGTAATTCACAACCGTAATTGAGCGTCCTGGCCTATAGTGGTAGATGAAAAAAATCACAAGTATTTAATTGTACAGACAGCAGATAGAATCTGCAAAAAAACCTCAAAATTTGTCACATTACAAACAAAAACCTATTCGTTGTGTGTTCTCATTTTCCGTATCCCATTTATCTGTCCCGCTTGGCAGTTAACCCCTGACCCAGAAAATTTAACAGGGATTGTACCTAATTAGCAATTGGGCTTTTTATGGTGCGCCCTAAAACAGGCCAAGAGACCATCGGGTCTCGTAAGATGCGAATTCTAGAACAAACGACCTTTTTAACTATTGTGATTTCCCCAGGAATTCGAGCCTGAATCTTCCGTGTGCGAGGCAAGATCTTAGCCAAGTGCCGGTACTGGATTAATATTAAGAAGCAAATATGAAAAATACTTACAAAACTTGAGGTTGAAATCAATAGGACTCTTAGCGGACCAGAGGCGGAGAGTGTTGACGACGTTGTTCCGGTAGCCGGGGATGGGACTGTCGTAGGGCATGGCGAACACCACCTGCGTGTCCACCCACTTGCGGCCCTGCGGGGTCTCCTCCACGCGACCGTAGAAGTTCACGGGCAACATGAACTCGGGCCGCGCCTTTTCCCACGGGTTCCCGTACCGCAGCCAGTCATCGGGTTCTTCAGTCTGCTCGCCGTTCTTGATCTTCTGCGCGAATATCCCGTATTCGTATCTGATTCCTGCAAGCAAAGACGGCGTTAGAAGACTATCCCACGGAGGGGTTCGCGGAAGGGAGGGCCGCTACTTACCGTAGCCGTAGGCCGCCATGCCCAGAGTGGCCATGGAGTCGAGGAAGCAGGCGGCTAGGCGGCCCAAGCCCCCGTTGCCTAACCCCGCATCCTCCTCCAGAGACTCGAGCTCCTCGATGTCCAGCCCCAGCTGGTACAGCGCCTCGTCGCACGCCCCTTGGATGCCGAGGTTGATCATGGTGTTCTGTAGGGACCGCCCCATGTAGTACTCCAGGGACAGGTAGTACACCCTCTGGAACAATACAACTTTCCTTATCCGTTCTGTTCCATTACGATATTTCAAAGAAAATCACTCTAATTCAGTGATCACAATTTTAAGGAATAAATTAAACATTTCAAATTTTGGCCCATTTTTTTAAAGAGTTATAAATAACTCACTAATAGAAAATGGGCATCGAGTTGTGGTAGAGCGGAGTTTAAACCTCAGACCTTTGATTCGTAAGTCCGCGGCACTAGCTGCAGTTTATAATTATTTGAAATTCAAAGCTCATCAAACTAATCAATCTGTAATCGTTGCATGACTAAGCATTTAGTTTTTTAGCAGTGAGATGAATTCTGATGTTAACTATTCGATTGATATCTGTCCTGCGTCGTATAATTTGTTAAAAATTTTAAGCAGAAGATCAACGCTGCTCGAATCCAAGTGTTTTAAAATGGTTCCTTCTAGGTCCGGAGTCCGGACACGATGCAATAGACACTGCACTGCACGCTACAATATAGTGATGTATATTTAACCAGTAAATATGGTGTAAGTTTTGTGATATTCGCTTGTTACTACACATTGTGTAAATTGATCATATATATTTATTTATACTTTTACATTGTTTGTATTCTTTTTTTTCCCTCACTGGGGTGTCCCGTGCTGAGGGAAACATTTTACAAAATGTGAAACATGCCTTAAATTAGTTATTTAACAAAGTTAACATAATAAAAATAATATAAAAAAGTCGTTAATCTAATTAACCTAATTATCATTAACATATTAAACAATATAAACTAAAATAATCATAAAAAACATAACCAATTTATGACCAATAGACCAAAAATTTATAGACCAATAGACCAAAATTCATAAACAGTACACACATTTTACCTATTTGGCTTGATCCACTCATCGATCCGTGTCCAACCCACCTCCACTATCCATTTCTTAATAGCAATTTTATATTGTGAGAACTTACTAATTGTCCTTATGGATAATGGAAGTAGATTGTACACTTTAACCGAGTAGTAGGTAGTACGAGTAGTAATCCTCTTTGACCGAAGGTTGTATTTATTATTTTATTTTTTTGCAGCATCATGGTGGAGTATCTAGTAACCCTTGTATTTGTAACGGAAGGTAGAGAATAATGTTTACATGCGTATGGTAACAGAGCTTTTACATTGAGTTGTTTTTTAGATTTTCAAATATACTGAGGGAGCTAGTTCTGATTGGGACTCTTAAGATAATTTTTATTAAAGCTTTTTGTGCAATTATTATTTGCTTGATCAGTGTGTCATTTGCACATCCCCATCCAATTATTCCATATTTCAAAATTGATTGAGTTATTGCGTAGTATATTTTTACAATTTCTTTTAGGCTAATAATATTTCTTCTAGTTTTGAAAAAGTATTTTTTTTGTTCAATTTATTTTTAATATGTTCTATTTGATTAGTCCATCTTAAATTCCCATCTATACAGGTTGTTCTTTAAACCCTGTCACATCCGAAACCACGATGATCACATCCGAAACCACGATGATCACATCCGAAACCACGATGATCAGTATGGGCAAGAAGACATATTGGCATATTTAAAAAAATATTTAGAACGCAGAAATTAAAAAAAAATAATGTATTGAAAAAAACAAATGGTTGCATACTTCTGCAGGTGAGAAGCGAGGGGGGCTTTTTGTAAATTTTATTCGTCTTAAAATGTATTTTAATGTGCCAATATGTCTTCATGCTCATACTGATCATCGTGGTTTCAGATGTGACAGGGTTTAAAGAACACCCTGTATAAATTCCTAAATATTAAATTGAATCTACTTATAAACAAATAAGTGAATCTACTCTGTCCAACGATTTACAAATACATTTAATATTTGGAATTTGGTTATTGTAATTAAAGCGGAAAGATTTGGATTATATTATGTAGTTTTATTATTAATTTTAAATGTTATGTATTTCGTTTTCAAGTGATTTAGTGTTAGATAATTTGAATCTAACCATTTTTTTACTAAGCATTTTCAGCCTTTCCAAATACAAAATCATCAACGAAGCTAATTATAGAGCCTTTTATAGATAAATTGCAAAGATCATTTATATAGATAAGAAACAAAATTGGTCCAAGTATGCTTCCTTGAGGGACGCCAATTGAAATTTCAGTTTCGTCGCTAGATTTATTATTAATCTTTACTATTAGCTTTCTGTTTTTCATGTAATTTTAGAACAGTTCCAATTCCTTATTAAGGATTCCTAAGTTTTTCAAAAAGTATGGTGTGTTTAATAGTATCGAAGACCCTGCGTAAATCAAGGAAAATACCCATACATTTTTCTCCTTTGTCAAGATTATCATTTATGTAGCTCGTTATTTTGGCTTTTGCATCTGATGTTCCTGTGTTTTCTCTCGAGCCAAATTGTTTAGGAGATAGTATGAAATTTTTTTCAAGATAGGTAATTGTTTTTTTATAACTTTTTCCACTATTTTAGATAGGGTGCTATAGATATACTTTATATAGCAACTAATTATATAAATGATGAATAGACTTCGCTCGGTTTGTTTCTTGCTGTTGTTACCTTTTGAACTAACTTGTTTTGTTATTGTACAAACAGTAAAAAAACAGCGTAAAGAGGTTAAGGAATGATGTTACAAAAGGGTCAATGTTCTCGATTATTATGAGTTGCAAGTTCTGATTAGAGTGATAGTTGATAAACCACAACTGACCTAAAGCAGCGGATCTTATTATTCCTAGAGTATTCTATGCAGAGAGCTGATAGAGCGGAACTCAATCGAGCGCATTATCTGGCCCCTGCCACTCGATAGCCAGACATAACAACCGCGGTAGTAACTCGATGGACACTGACTTGACCCCGCTCTATCCCATTAACCTCATTCGGCAAAACACACACTAACTTACTTCGTGTTGTGAAAACACCGAGCCCTGCTGTAGAAACATTACAGTTAGCTACTGAAAATTTTGATGGAAGTTCATTTTAATTTCTTAAATAAAAAAAAAACAGTAATATCCAAATTCACAAATTCTGAATAAAGTTGTTGCGAAAGCGAAGGAACCGGTCGTGTTTCCAAAGATGAGGGTCAGGACAATATTATAAGCTCCTGATGTCACTATGACTCAGGTAGATCTATTGTGATGAAGCCGCTCACTGGTTATTCTAAATTTCTCAATTTATGCATCACTCGTTTTATTTCTTTAGTTGATTATTCTTTTAATATAGCAGTAACATAGAAAAAATACGTACCTGAAAAATTGAAAATTAGAACGTTCGCATGCACTAAGAAAACTAATGGATTTGTTACTCTCGGCACTTACCTATGTTTATCAATAAAAATATATTTTATGCCCAAAGAACAAATGGTAAATGCTTTCTATTACTCCTACACTACATGTAGACAGGGTATTCAAGTCGCACGGAAGAAATGAGGTGTGTTTTGATGATATCCGGTTGAGTTTTTATGAAAGTGTGTCGATATTCAAGCATATAATATGTTTGTGAATATCGACCTGCCAATTTTTATCCAAACTCAACCGGCAGTGTCACAACACACTACGGAATTAGCCTTGAATGACCTTGTCAACAGGTAGGCACGTAGAAAGTATTGGAAAAGTGCAATACAAAAAATATTATTGTGCAGGATTTTTTTCCCCAATTTAATTCATACGCTTAATATTTAAAAGCATTAACTTTGTAGTCCTTGTGGTCTTTGTGGTACATTATTTAAAGTATTTACTTTGTGGTAATATTTAAAGCATTAACTTTGGGTAGGTCTCGAAACCGGTAGACATAGAAAAGTCAGTATGTGGTTATATACAAATATTTACTAACATTTAGTAATTCATATGCATTACTAATGTAGGTAAAGATGTATATATTTTTTTTCAAAATTGAATAAGGAAGGATAAACCAGTTTTGATTTCAACAATTGAGAGAATTGGGCTGCTATTTTTATTGCTTTTATAGTGAGTATAAAAGCGTTCACAAAACCGGCCCTGGTGTCCTAAGTTCTTAAATTATCTCAAAACAGTAATAAAATCTCAACAGAGTATCTTTGCAGCTGACACCGAACTGTTTACAATCCTCATTAGGTTATGTTTTGTAGTGAATATGTTATTTATTGTAAGAATCCCTTTTTATGCTAAAATGGCACCATCAGGTTATTCTTGTGCATTGTACATATTGTTATCCATCGTTATTGTTCCTTTTGTTGTTTCTATGTTATTGTGGGAAACTGGAATACACATATTGTGTACAAATTTAATTAGGAAATTTTGGTTGACAGGCGCCGTAGCGCAGTTGGTTAGACGGCCAACTCTGAAACTGGCGTCGTGGGTTCGATTCCCGCCAGTTGCAAGAAAAAATCCAAGAAAGATTTTTTCTCAATTGGTCTGGGTGATGTGGTGTATTTTTCATTACCTCCTTCCATATTCTCTCTATCCCACCTGCTGACAAGCCTATAAATAGAGGCTTAGCGGGTTATTCCTTTAATAAAAAAAAAAGTTAATAATTAGTTCCAATTTTTTAAGTAATTAGGTCATTTTTTTTTTTGTATTTTCAAATGCTTGTATGTGTATTTTTTAAAATTAGTGTAATCATTTGGTTACATAATTAGGTCACCATCATACCTTTTTCGCACTTAATGATGTATAGGGCACTGGATTGGTATACCAATTGCGGCGTATCTTGATCAATTTTGTTACACGAAGGTAAGGTGAAATGTCTTACGCTTCAGGTACCAGTCCAAGGACTATGCAATATTCTAGTGTGAAAACACCCTTTAAAATCAATATTTCATATCAACCATGTCAGGAATTGAACCGTAGACCTCTTGCATGCAGTCGCGTGCGCAGAGTTTTAAACTAGGGTAGGCAGTAGAAAAAAAAGTACGTTTTATTGAAGTAATATATCACATTAGTTTGAATCACTACGTTGTTGCCATGTAGTTATTGTTGAAATTACCTAAGCCACATCGAATATCCAAATAAATGCTAAATTTATATTATATATTACAAGCCAAGTATTGAATACCTGAAGTGGCCGATAACTTTGTTTACAATTTTAAAAGAATAAAGTCCGTTTTTTAACTTACTTGTAAGTCAAAATTACGAGCCTTTCTTTTGTTAAATATTATGCTTTTGTAACATCATCAAACTGTCAGAACGCTTTACATCCAAAATCTATGCATTGTAACCAACACACATTTCCGTCACTATCACAAGTTTCACTAAACTCCATTTCAATTTTTTCATTAACAAAATAAACATGGACTCTATTCTCGAATGTAAAAAAGAAATAAATTTAAGGTTATTTATCTGACATTTTATATTTGACTGTCTTTTGTAAAATAATAATTGAAAAAAATGCTAGATGTCAGTAAGGTGTTCGTTTTTTCGTTCTAAAACAATTTCTAAAATAAGCACCGCCTAAAAGCTAACCCATACATGCGTAATTACAACTGAAAAATAACCCACACACAAACGCATTGATCATGTATACAACACTAATACATGAAAAAAAATAGGCATATTTATTCTGCCGTTAGTGGCCCGCCGATCAGAACGAAATACGACTTAACCAAAATACATTTGGCGCATTTTACAAATAGTAAATCGTTTATTTTATATTATTTTTTGTTATTGTTTTAATAAAATTCTAGTAGGGTAGGCACTGCTTATGTGCTTACATGGAACGCACGCCACTGCTTGCATGGTAGGCAAACGCGCTGACCATTACACCGGGAGGCCAGTACTTAGGTACTTGTCTATTATATATTTATATGTTTTTTTTTTGCACCACAATAGGTCAGGAGACACAATTACAGTAGTGAATTATAGCACAGAACACCCGGCTTGAGAAAAATTACATTTGATTTTGTGTTCTCACCGGGAATCAAACCCGGAACCATCTGTGTGCGAGTCGAGCGTCTGAACCACTGCACCGCAGAGGCCGCCTATTAATTATTTTGTTTCTAAATATACCGATATCTCAACCGAGATGAGGAATGTGGAAATCTAGATATTCTAGGGTTTAACCTGTCATTATTGTTACACAGTGTGTAAAGTGATAGTTTTAGGTTATCACTTCCTGAGCCTCTGTTTATGGTTTATAAAAACAACCTGGAATTTCATTTTATTTTTTGCACCACAACAGGTCAGAAGGCCCAATTAGCGTGGTGAATTACAGCACAGAGCACCCAGGCTTGAGAAAACTCGCATGAAATTTGTTGCGTTCTCACCGGAATCGAACTCAGAACCTTCCTCAATTCCAAGCGTCTAACTCAGATTGGGCGAGCGTGCGCTGGGCGAGCGCGCGGTGGGCGAGCTTTCGCTCGAGAGGAAATGTTTGTGACAACACTGCGCCGTAAGAGGACATCTAAACCTTTGTTGTTCATTTTATAAATAGGTACGGAAGAGAACTAATAGGCTTGATTCAGAATAACAGAGAATAGATGTTTTGTCTCTTTTCTTACACTTAATCATTAAATCAAATGCAATTTTCCACTCCGGCTTTCCGTCAGGGTGACGATATTACATTCGAGTTTTTATGTTCCCTTTACAGCATCATCTACATGCACGGGTGGGATTTTAAAATGTAAACGAAAAAGCATCAATAAATAAAATAAAAAAATATTATAAACTATTAAGAAACGCCAGGAATATTAATATTTATCCTCAGAACTTTAACTTGCCATCACGTCATCCCCTTTCCATTTACCCTTCCAAACGGTTTACCCGATCCCACGTCATACGAGTGGTGAAACAGTAAAACATTTGCACGAGCACTTACGGTTCGGTCATTTGGAAGATCTTGTTTAAAGCAATAAACCTGTCAATGAAGTAAGAACACAAATGGTATTCCTATAATGAGAGTAATAATATATGCAAAACGTGATTCTACATTCCCGAAGCCTACGCAGAAACACCGAGCCGATAGTATGGACTTCAGGAAGTATCCTATCAAATATTAGGTACCTTCTCACTTATAACTGTGTAGTCAGGCGTTGGATTCCGATCGAAATAATTCATTTTGGTCCCGAAAGAGACAACTTTCTACGCAAATGACATTAAGAGTACATTAAGAAGAACACAGTTAATAATCCCGTGGATAGGAGGTGAACGGCTAATATTAGAATTTAGGGGTGCGGTGCTGAAGGTCACGGGGTTTGACCTCGCGCAGCGCTGCGCCGCGCCGCGCCGGGGAGACATACCTTGGGATCCTTCTCGTAGTAGTGCTGCTGCGTGCGGATCCAGCGCGACACCAGGTGATCCTTGACGGTGTGGGCGAGCGCGAAGTAGTAGTCCCGAGGGGTGGCGACGTTGCGATCCTTCACCAGCGTGTAGTGGAGGTGCCTGTTGAAGGTCTTCTTCACCTCGGTTACATTCTCTACGGCTACGATCCCCCTCACACTGATCTGTTTGCGCTTTTCGTGATCCGATTGAACACTAGACATTTTAAAGTTGATTAGAAAGACCGAAAGCGCGAGCGATAGATCAACTTATTTGACAAAATAAATGTCTAACGGGAAGAGCCAGATTTGAACCGCCCGGCAGCGGTCAAATAACTAGAAACTAGAACGCGAATTATAGTTATGTTGAATATCGCGGTCACCTTGCGCAAAGGTCATTCGGATAAAATTTAAGGGTTGACAGCTGAAACTTTCTGTGTAACGAAAACGCATGCGTAGCGCAAACAATTCATACTCTAGATACGTAAGAACTTTTCTTATTTCTGTCATTGAAAAACGAATACGATATAAGATCAATCCAAGTGACCATTTAACTAGCATTCAACGGATGTCCTGTTGAACACAATAAATTAATGGTTACATGTACTCAAAGGCCGTTTTCACACCACAGCTATAAAATAATGAAGGCTGGACGCTGGATCGACTTTCATGGTCTAAAAATTAATCAAAAAATATATTTAATCTATTAATTAAAATGTAAACGCACGAGACAGCGCACTATAAAGTCGACTAATCTCTAATTGATTTCACTTGGCAATATTTTCCACCTGCGAGTAGAAACTAAAGAAACAAAACGGAAACAGAAAATAAATTATATTTAACTAATAAATTAAAATAACCCCAAAATACCGGGCCGGGTGGTTTGAGACGATAAACGTGAAATTGACCAAAAGGTTCATTTTCTGTCCGATTTCTTCCAGTTTTTACTTTCGTTTGCATTTGTCGTTTTTGCATATGTGACTCATTTTAAGAATTTTAAAAATCTGGTGACCCCCAAGGACTTTAATACACTTCTCGTTTATCCGCGATTTCAATGACAATGTATTTGATTTCATTTATATTTAGACCATATTATTATATTGATTGAAAAATCAAGAGCAAAGTAGGAGCGAGCCCAGCGGGATCAAAAAATATTATAGATCTTCCTGGTAGTGGAGTACTCAAAATTGAATTTAATTCGCATAAGATTGACGTCTTTTAGATGAAGAGAAAGGAAAATATCAAGAGCTGGCAAGAGGAGCTTTAAAACTAGAAGTGCTATTTGCCCACACAATACACCTATGTGAACTATCGTTGGTTGTTTGCGTCTGTAAAATGGAACCAAGATTCGGAAAACTGTTGAAAAAACACAGACTTTCGACTAAATTATTGTATTTTTATTGTAGTATCTAAACCCTTGAATTCTTATTTTACCTTGCTTGTGACCGTGACCCCCCAAGCAAGACTTTGCGACCCCCCTGGGGTGATATTCCAAATGCCCTCGTGGCCATAGAAAACACTTTTATTTCGCGTATTTTGCATGTAAATACACGAGATAAAAGTGTTTCCTACGACCACGGGAGTGGTTCAGAATAGCACCTCAAATGAAACTTTCCAAGGCGACGCGACGGTGAACGCCCCCGTCCGATTTCGTCGCGGATATCACCAACGATCATAGATTCGAGTTCTTTACCTGATTCTACACGACAAATATGAAAAAGTAAAAAAATATTTTTCAATTCAAATCATGTAAATAGGCCGATTGATGGTGATTCGCCGAGTCGAAACGGCGGTAAAATTCAAATTTTAAAGGTAAAAATTGATAGTAGCTTCTAAAAATTTTAAATAAATAACATGTACAACCCAGAACGAACCTAAATTAACAACATAAACAAAATTAAAATCGGAGTGCGTCGGACCTTCTTAAATGAATATGGGATTTGTGTAAACTTATAAATATTTAAAAAATATTATTCCAGGAACTATTTTCCAAAAAATATATGAATTTAAATTACAACAAGATTCTCATTGGATTCAAATTCCCAAATAATGATACCTAAATTGTATATAAATCTATATATATAAAAGACAATGTTCGAACGGTTGACCGAGGACTGAATAACTACCGGACCGATTTACGTGCATTTTTCAGATAAATGTACATCTTTGCCACGAGAATGTTTTTATTTTTTTGTTAAAAAAGTTAGGAGCGTTAATGTTTTTTTAACCATCACCAGGGTTGCATTCGCCGAGTGGATGGAGGTTATTTTTTTGTACCGCGAAACCGTCCAATTATGATCAACCAATTTGGAACCAAATTTACCGAAATCAAATGGAAATATGTTTTTTTAAAGGTTGATCATAGATTAGACTGTTTGGGCAAAATATCCATCCAGGGCAAAATTGGACGGTTTCGCGGTACCTATATAAAAAAAGTCTGTTTTTGAATGTTTACAGACAACCTTTGTTTTTTATGGATCCCAATCAAATTATTTCATTGAATTCCTTATAATTTCTACCCATTTATTTCTTTTTACTGGATTTTTGGTTTTACTAAAATAATATTAACTAACATTTAATACATTTTTGAAAATCGCATTCCAAAGTGCATCCCTGAGCAGAGTTTGACAGTTGCTAAAAGAAATCTTTATTTGAAAATAATTGATTATTTTATGTTTTGGAATTCAAACATAAACAAGTAGGTACTTATAGTCCTTAAAATATAGCATGATTAGAAGAAAGTTATCAGAAAAACCGACGACATAACTTTGTAGTAACGTCTAAGAAGTGATTTATATTGACACACGAAAAATCATACCAAATAAGAAATAAGTATGTTAATGAATTTTTTTAGTACAATGCTTGACACATAAATCAACATTTATATATAAAAACAGGTTTAAAATAAAAAATAAAAAAAATTACCCAATTATTAACGACGTTCTTACAAGGTTACATCATTTTGCAAAAACATTAGATGGACAAATTGATCAAATAAAAAAAAATCATTTGATGTTGTTCATAAAAAAAGTATAATTGTTTTATTTTTTGTGAATAATTGTGTTAAACACACTATAATAGGGTTGTTTTTGTGTTTTTTATATCAATTTTCGGAAACAAAGTTTCATGATCGCATGAAATAACTGATATACCTAATCGATTTGATCAGTGATCAGTAATTTCATCAGTAATAAAATTAATTTGACAGCTGTCATTCTAATCAAGCTATATTTTAAGGACTGTAGGTAGTTATTTTTTCGCTGCTAAGCAACCGTCAGAACAAGGTCTGTTTTTCTGATTCTCTTCTGCTTTCTGTAATTTTTTAATTATTTTTATAGAATTTATCATTTATTCTGATACCTTTTCTTAATTTTCCTTCTTAATTTCCTGCCCTTTTCATTTTTCAATCAATTTGCCGAGGTGTTTTCTTTTAATTATTAGATAATTGTTTTTTCATCCCGCTTGGGATTTGGATAGCCCATAATGAGGGATCCAGCGGAGACGGCTGCGGAGCCATCTCCCGCACCAGTAGACGATCATGATTATGCTGGCGCGAGAAAGAGGCGCGATGTGGACAGCAATGTCCTACTTAAAAAACCTAAAATTGTAGTCCCAGAGGCTAGCTACAAATCTTCTGACTGTGGTCCATTTATTGTGCATGTACAAAAAGCTTTTACCGATGAAAAATCTTCACCGATGCATACTATCTCTTTTGATAATTTCCTGTCCCGTCACAACTTCAAAATCATTTTACCCGGAGGGGTAAAATCTCTTGGCAAATTTAGTATTTCCGTTGAATTTAAAGATTTAAAATCTGCCAACGATTTTTAAAATTCTGTGACAATTTCAAACAAAAATTTTAAGGCGTTAATTCCCTCCTACCAAATCACTCGTTTGGGTTTGATTAAAGGAGTTCCGACTGAAATGTCGGATGATGATATTATCTCTGAATGTCAGGTTCCGGAAAGATTCGGAAAACTTTTAAAAGTTCACCGACTAAATGAGGCCATCAGAACTAGAGTGGCTCAAGTGCAAAAATCAATATTGTGACTTCAGAGCGAAAATAGTTTGGGAGAGATTTTATACTTAGATAACTTATTAAAATTGTATTATACATCATTTTTGGTTTGCATAACAAAACATAGAAAAATATGAAGGTTTTTATTGGTCCTAATTAAATACTGAAAATTAGGTATTTTATGTTTTTTTTTTTCAGATGGGCTACTATGGCATTGACAGTTTATTATGTGTCTGGCAAAATGGATCAATAATAGGCCATTAGGTAGGTATGAATCAAAATAGGTTTTAATGAATTAAATTTTAAATGCACAAATTAAACGTATTTTACTAGTTATAATCTCAAATACTTATTTAGGATTGCTGTTCTTAATCACCAATCCGTTACTCAGTCGAGGAAAAGCGTTTTTCCTATTTTACTACTAAGATTTTACGATATCATACTTTACTACTTTATTCTTATCCATATTTCAGTTTTTTCTCAAACGTGGAAATTCATCTCGATCTTGGCTTTTTAAAATTTCAAACCACTCACAAATCGATTTCTTCTATTTATATTGAATTTGAAGAAATTATTAACTGTAAGTGGCCCGATCACAAGTATGTATTTACCGATGGTTCGAAATCAAATAATGGCGTTGGCGTTTCCTTTCTTTGTGAACAAGACAATTTATTTGGTATTTTTAAACTCCCTTCTTTGCTCTCTAATTTTAATGCTGAATGCATAGCTATTCTTGAAACTTTAATCCATATTGAAAAAATGAACTATTCGCAGTCTGTTATTTTTACTGATTCACTCAGCTGCTTAAAATTACTTCAGTCATCCCCATTCAGTTCTAACTTTTCAATTATCATTTGTAATATTTTTGCTCATCTTTTTAAATTAAATTAATGCGCCAAAAATATTGTTTTCGCCTGGATTCCAAGCCACATTGGAATATCTGGCAATGAAAAAGCAGATTCTCTTGCAAGGTGGGAATCTGAAGTTGGTAATTTAAAATACGACCGGGTGGATTCTCAGATATTTCTAATTTGATTAGAGTAGTTAATTTTGATTCTTGGAAAGTGGAATGGAATTCTTCTAAATTGTCAAAGGAAATTATTTATAGTAATATCCAGCCTGATATTCCCTCCGAACCTCGGTACAACGGCGCGTGTAAACTCAATAGGTCTAGGATTGTAATTATTTTCCATATCAGATCTGGCCACGATTGCGCTCTGTCCCATCTGTTTAAAATTATAATTTTAGACTCCAATGCCTGCGAATTTGGAGGCATTGGAGATCTTAATCATATTTTTTTACATGTCCTTTAATGACTGGGAGGAAAAAATGATTTAATATTTTACTTATGTTTTTTATAACCTTTCCAATTCATTTATCTCAAATTCTTTCTTGCACAAATTGTTTATTGATCAATTCTGTTTATAATTTTTTTATGTTCAAACTGTTCCCTATTATGATTTTTAATATTTGTTCCATTGAAATAATTATGTTTAAATTAATTCTTTATTTTTTTACAATAAATTTATCTTACATTTTGAGGTTTATGGAAAATATTTTAACGTCATTATTACTTCCTGGCGTTTATTTTTTAATTTTAATAGTTATAATGTATCATTAATATAAGATTATGTTTGTTAATATTTTGATTATTTTGTTGTAATTTTTCTAGTTATTAAGTTCTATCTTCGTTTTTTTCTCTGTGGTTAGACTTGAGAATAATACACCTGTCAAAGTGCTCTTTGTTTATTTAGTGTAATTGTGTCAATTGTTTGTGTTTATATGTATCAAGTTGTGTCAGATTAAGTAGTTTTGCTTCCTTTTTGTTTTCCAGTTATAAGTTCGGTTATTATCTGTGTTTTTATCTTTAAAATAGTTATTTTTGTTAGTTATGGGTTAGTTCTACCTGACCAAAACTTGCAACAATAATTTTATTTTCGTTTTTATTTAAAAAAAAAAATATTTTTTAAATTCTGTATTTGCGATCTTCTGCGAGAAGCCACCTGACCCGCCTGACGCAATAGAAACAATAAGTATAAGTTCACCTATACTACAGTCGTCAAAGGTCAGAAATAAACGTCTTCTTAAGACTGACTCAATTGAGAATACTCTTCCTCCTGCAAAGGCGGTGAGCGTTGATCCTGCTTCTTCTTCTGCTCATACTCAGGAAAATATCTCCCACTCTTCTTTCACCCATATTCCTCCTAATGTCTCCTCTCCAACTCACTCTACTCGTACTAATATTTACTCAAATAAATCAGATGGACCTTTTATTGTCCATGTCCGGCAATGTGAGGGTGGACCGATCCACCCTATGGATTTTGGAAAGTTATTGTTCAAAAAAAATTTTAAAAACATAGTCAACAGTTCTCTCAAGTCGGAAGGAAAATATAAGTTGTCACTCCAGTTTGTAAATGGGCCAAGTGCTAATTCATTTATGAAAAATATTTGCAGTGAAACCAATGCTACTTACAAAGCATTCATTCCGACATTCAACATTTGTAGGATGGGCCTCGTGAGAGGAATATTCACAAATGTTACATATGATGAAATAATTGCTTCCATACGCCACTCAAACCCCAATATCGGAGACATTCTTAAAATTAGACGTCTCAATTATAAAGACAAAACTACGGAGACACCAACATGGAAACCCTCTCAAACAATTGTTATTTCTTTTGAGGGACAATTTCTTCCCAGAAATATATATCTGTTTTATAGTTCTTTTCCGGTAGAAACATATTTCTACCCAACAATACAATGTTTTAACTGCTGCAAGTTTGGGCACACCAAATCAGCATGTCGATCCCCTCCTCAATGTTTTAAATTTGGAGGAAAACATACTCCTGATAATTGCTTATCAAGTGACATTAAGTGTCTAAACTGCAAAGGTGCCCATAAGGCAATCAGTTTGGAATACCCTGAACTTTTACGCCAAAAATCTATTAAACACTCAATGGCTTCTGAAAATATATCATTTTTTCAAGCATCTAAAATGCACTCAGAGATTAAAACCTCGTACGCAGAAATTACTACCAAACCTGTTTTTTCAACCGCCCCTCCATCTCTTATTCGGTCAAACCCTCCTCTCCCACGAACTAAATTTGCATTTAAATCCCCAAGAACACCAACAGTCCCAGGCTATAACCAACTAGAACATAACAAGTGCCTCCTATATCCCAATGGGGCGGAGTGGTCGTCAGCTCCAAATGGAGGTGCCCTACCAAATAACTCTTCCGCACCCAAACATTACAATACTGTTTCTGAAAAAGAAAAGTTGGAGAAAACTAACTGCTCTAATAACAACAATTTTCTCAAAACAATGATTACAATGTTGATAGAATTACTATCATCCCAAAACTCTCTACCGTCCAACGCTGCTCTCCTAATTTCTAACCTTCAATCGTTTATATCCGAAAATAGATTCTCATCCATCTAGAATGAATGCACTAGAAAACCCTTCTTCTCATAATAAAAACAATTTGAACATCCTCCAATGGAACAGCAGAAGTGCTGTAGCCAATAAAATAGAATTAATATATATCCTCAAAGAATATAATATAAAAATAGCTGCCATATCAGAAACATGGTTCTCTCCTGGTTTAAACTTCTCGATCCCTGGCTATTTCTGTATCAGAGAGGATCGAGAGGATGGAAGAGGAGGAGTGGCACTTTTCTTTCCTTAAATAAACTTTAAATTCCACTTCCTTCTCATTCTGATTTTCAAGTGGTAGCAGCATCAATTAATGGAATATCATTCGTATCAACTTATCTGCCACCTCGCTGTGACCTGGATATGCAATTTTGGAATGCGCTAATGCCTTTATTATCTAAATCTAATTTCTACATTCTCGGGGACTTCAACGCGCACTCTACATCGTGGGGCTGTTCCTATACTGACAGATTTGGTAATTCAATAAATTCCTTAATCGACTCCTATGACCTCTGCATTTTAAATGATGGATCAGCTACTAGACTAGGCATTCCTAATCAAAATCCTAGTGCGCTGGATTTGTCCCTTTGCTCTCCTCAAATTGCTATCTCTTCTTCATGGGCACCACTGAGTGACAGTCACTCGAGTGATCATTTCCCTATAATTATTTCATTATCTGCTAGTACTAAAAAAATAGCAGTAAACTTAGAGAGTAAATACAACATTAGGAAAGGGAACTGGCTCGCCTTCTCCGAGTATCTTGAAAAGAAAACCCCAAAACTACCTTCTGTCTCTGACTCCCGTGATGTCTGTGACACCTTTTTAGTATTACTGGACACTGTTTTGGCAGCAGCTGAAAACAGTGTCCCAGTGTCCAAACCCGGCAGAATTGCCCGTCAGGCTCCATGGTGGGACGGGGAATGCACAGAAGTCGTGAAGGAACGGAAAGACGCCATTAAAACTTATGAGAACAATTCAACGATGGAGAATTTTCTGAGAGTTAAAGAAATTCAGGCGAAAGCAAAAAAGTTTTTACGGAGCAAGAAGCGCCAGGGATGGTATAACTTTTGTTCCTCATTGGGTCCTCACATTCCTTTAACAGAGGTGTGGGAGAAAATCAAAAGATATAGATCTGCTTTCACCCCACCATCTCGAAGGGCGCCAAACACTGAGTGGTTAGAAGTCTTCACAAATAAATTGGCCCCATCTTATTCCCTAATGAAGACGAAGTGAAATTTTTAGAACCCAATTCACTAACCTCTCCAATGGCAACAACCCCCTGTCTAAGTACCCCATTCAAATTAGAAGAACTTAATATTGTTTTAAAGTCAGTATCTAACTCCGCCCCTGGGATGGATAAGATATCATATATCTTCTTTCAAAAATTTCCTAAAATATTCCTTAAATACATCCTAGATTTTTATAACTGTATTTTTTCTAATGGATCCATCCCCAAGGCGTGGAAAGAGCAAAAAATCATCCCAATACTCAAACCAAATAAAGACCCAAATAACGGTGCAAACTATCGACCTATTGCATTATCATCGTGTTTTTTAAAAATTCTCGAGCATCTAGTGAAAAACCGGATTGAATGGTATGTTGAAAATAAACAAATTCTCCCTCTTTCACAGTTTGGTTTTAGGAAATCAAGATCCTGCTTGGACAACCTGAGTGCTTTAACTTCAGATATTCAAATTGCATTTTCTAGTCAGCAATATTTAACTGCCGCTTTTCTGGATATCGTCGGAGCCTACGATAATGTAAAGCTCCCTATTCCAAAAGATAAGTTATACCATATTGGATTACCATCAAACATAATCCGCCTTATTTTAAATTCTCTGATGGAAAGAACAATTTATGTCACCGGACTAGAACGTATAAATAAAAGAATAATCTGGAAAGGCCTTCCGCAGGGATCGGTTCTTAGTCCAATACTTTTCAACATATATTGTTATGACCTGAAGAAGATAGTCCATCCTTATACGTGTATCCTTCAATATGCTGATGATATTGTCCTCTATGTTAGAAACAAATGCTGTTTTAAATCCTCAGAGTCTTTGCAATTAGGATTAAAGATGTTTAACCAATGGCTAAACAGAAACGGTCTTGATCTTGCTCCTGAAAAAAGTTCTGTTATTTTCTTTACTAGAAAACATAAAGTACCGATAACGCAGTTTACCGTTGACTAAGTATTGATTCCGATCTCGAGTACCACTAAGTTTTTGGGCATGATTATCGACAGGAAACTCTCATGGAAAGCTCATATTGAATATGTAATTACAAAATGCGAGAAAAATCTAAACCCTCTACGAGCTATATCCAGAGTATGGTGGGGATCGCACCCTTCAACAATGAAAATATTTTACAACAACTTTATTCGAAGCATATTAGATTATGGGAGCTTTTTACTGGATCCTCTCCCTAAATATTTAAGTCTAAAACTAGAACGAGTCCAATCTAAATGTCTAAGACTTAATAATAGGGGCAATGAAGTCTTCCCCTGTGAATTCCCTTGAAGTTGAAACATTAGAAATGCCTCTAAATATTAGACGACAACTGCTTTCCGATAAATTTATAATAAAACGGCTACCACAAAAGGAAAATATTGTTATTGTTAAAATAACCTATCTAAATACCCTATACGACGAGAAAAGGTTTTGGAATAAAAATTCCAAGCCCCCTCTCTGCAAAAGCATTACTACTCTAGTCGAAATGAATATTCTCTTTCCCCACCACAATATCCTCCCATTCTTCAGAATCCCATATGACGCTATTATCCACACACCAATTTGTATAGAAAATATGGGTCTCCACAAAACAACATTTATGGCCCCAGAGGTTATTAATTTACAATTTACCAACCTGGCCAAAACCAAGTGGCCAAACCATTTCTTGTACTTATATTTTTGTTGTCTATTGTTTGTATCTATTGTTATTCCTTTTTGTTTATGTTGTTCTTATGTTTATTGTAAATTAATGTAACTTGTTTTTGGCCGATGTTATCAAGTTTTGGTAGAAGGCCCTAATAAAGGAGAAAAAAAAAGAATTAGGTAGGTACCTACTTAAATTCAATATTTGAATATCTACATATTACTTTTAGATTTGGAATTGAATCATAAACAAGTACCTACTTACTAATGAAAAGTTACAACATCTTTTTTATGTTTATCCGAACGGTTTTTACTTAAGATTTTTTAGTAAATTTTTGTAAGTATACTTAATTATGTTAAATCTCAAAGAGGAAACACGGTCTGACTTTTCTTCATACAAACGTATTCACATATTTTCTCTCTGAATTATGACACTAGACAAATGGTTTTTTTACAATAACAACAACAACAACAAATTATCACGCCGCTTATATGTAAGGGTAGGCAGAGAGGGTAGAACGCCACATCACTCTATCTTTGCGTTCAGATCTCGCTTCCTCTACATTCATAGATCTTCTCATGCACGCGCGCCGATTATTCCGACTTTTACCATGTCCTTTTTCAAGTATTTGTTGGATTTGGTCATGCCATGTCTTTCACGGTCTCCCTCTATTTATGCATCCATGAACATTCACATTAGCCGTTCTTTCGTTGTCCATTCGCTCTACATGTCCAAACCAGCGCAGAGCACTTTTTTACACATCAGAGATATTTACCATTGGCGTGTCTCTATATTGTATCGTTTTTAAAAAAATGGTTTATTATGGGAACTAGAACTATCCGAACCCGTAAAAAAGTACAGTTTTATCTGCTGTCTTCGGGCGCACTGCGCAAAGTATACAAATATAACTATATTTGAAATACGCAAAACATACCGATACAGAAAGTTTTATTCTGATACTCTGTCTAAAAAAATAACAAAATCGGTTCAGTTTTGAGGTGCGGAAAACGGTACAGCAAAATGTCAATTTTGTCCATTCTAACAAAAGGTCTGACATGCAGTTGTCTTTTTTACACAGTATCGGGAGGCATCTGCAAGACGTGACAGGAAAACAATGTTCAAACACCTATTTATTTAAATTCTCTGTCCTCACAATTTATGTAAACCGAAACACAAAAATAACAATGTATACATTCATATCTAATTGGGACTAAATACAATGATTGATATCAAACTTTCAATTGTTTTTATTTAATCTATTTAGCAAGAACTCAAATCTAGCAATAGCAAAGCATTGCCGGGTTCAGCTAGTATTGTATAAAATAGATAAATAAAATTTTGCATATTAAAAAATTGGTGTCCGGCACATCAATAGTTTTTTCCAATGAGTTCAAAATTTACAGATAAAAAAAAATAAAACTAGAAAATCAGGGTTGTAATAATAAATCTATGGTATATGGTTGTTTTTAAAAAAAAAAAAAAAACTTTTCATGCACAACCTAAAGCCAAGAAGAGGAACGAATGAACGAAGAATCAAGAAGACATTTCGAGAATATTCAATTAATTTATTCCACCTTTATTGGATTCAATGATATTGCAAAACGATTCAGTGCTTTGTTTGTAGTAACAAGTCATTTTATTTTAGTTTTCTGCTTTAGATAAATAATAATGTTGTTGAGTTTTGTTTTTGATTAAAAACTGTTACTGATTAGTACCTAAGTAAAAATACTTCTTGAAACCATTTCAAAGAAACTTTTCTAAATTTATTACTACAATATGATTACATAATATCATGAAAATGACTACAAAAATATCTAAATATGCCGTCTATTCAGATGTTAATATCCATTTAAATTTCCTGCAAGCGACTAAGTAAACTTGACAGGCCCTCTAAGTCTTTAAAATAATGGCAGCTATTACATACCCTTCACATTTTCAGTCATACCTAAACCACCAGCCGTGTATAATAGTGCTATAAAATAGGAATTAAGTTGTGATTGACCTCAGATTACTGATTGAAAGTCTGAGACTCTCACAGAATGGCAACCTGACTCATTAACACACTGACCTCAATACGATCACCCGTTGGAAAATAGTCTTCAGATGTTTATCGTAATTACCACACATAGGATATACTAATAAGTGGGGAGGGGGGGAGAAGGGAGAGACGCACTTTCCCAAAGCAGCCCAAAAGTGTCGAGCCATTCTAATCGAAAAACAAAGATTTTATCTGGATCATAAAACGACGTTTATTCCTTTCAGTAAGATTCTAATTTCTAAAACTGTTAAAAATCTTAGTTTTGTACTAGATATGTTTCAGTGATTTTTGCAAAAAAATATTGATCCCTTAATTTTCTCAAAAGGCATTTCCAACATTTTCTACCTATCTGTTTAAAGTAAATCTGACCAAATATCTCCTCTTATTGTTTCACGTTTTTTTCAAATATTTCCTATATTGATGACAATGCTGACCTGATTACCCGGCTGGACAGGGCATAAACCTACAATCTCTTTTTTGTACAGCATTCTTTATTATCCCAATGCACTGAGATATCTGTCTCTTGTTTACGCTTTACCACGGAACATGAAACACACATGATACACCGTAATTATGTTGTTTTAAGAAACGTCTGAAATGTCACTTTCTTTCCATTTATCAGTGTTCTCTACCTCCATATTTTCACCCTTTTAATCTTACCTGTCATTTATTTACCGCTCTTCATACGACCTCTTCTCGCACTCTGCTTCTTATAGTTGTGAAATTTATTTTCAAAAGGATATTTAATTATAATTTGTATTATGTTGGTCATGATTTATATTTATTTATTGTTGTTGACTGGTAAGGATTTTTTTGTTGAAATTATTGTTATTTTTGCTGGTCGGAAGAAATTACCATGTAGCAACAAACCAGCCAATTAGTGTACAAAATTTTAAATAAATAAATATTTTAAAAATTGAAATATATAACAGTTTTACTTTATGAAGTATTTTAATTGATTATTATTAGCCTAAGGTCACGGATGTTCAAAATGTGAATTGTTTTAAAAGAAAAATAACATATTTTTTAAACAAAATTTTACTCTATAACGTGTATTCATCGGTTGAAACGTTGAAAGACAAGTCCAGCTTACGTGTTTAGATACAGTATCCATGAAGATTCAAACATTATCTATACTTCTGTCATAACCCACCTTTAAGGTTGTCACTCTGCCTTCTGCGAATGCACACTTCTTGGGGTTGATAAAATGGAATATAATGGGTTATGTATTATCAACACCCTATTTATGCTGTCTTTGTAAAGCATTTATTTCATGTAACAGATTTAAAAGGGGCTTGCCTTTGTCGGCGAACACATTTAACAGGGATGGTTATAAAATTAGGCAATCCAGTTTATATAAAGCATAGTTCCAATTTATTGAAAATTTTGGTGATACAAGATACAAGGCAAAATCAAAATACATGTACATATTTCAGTACAGAGTAGAGTAACAAAGAAAATTTTTGAATGTACAAATTTTCACCGAAACATCAAAAACATCACAATAATATTTACATCTCAGATGTGGTTTACTAATCAATTTAATAAGCATTGTTTTCCTATATCTAAATAATAAATATAACAAACAGTAAAGGAATAAGTTCAATATTAAGTAACACATTGAGCAAGCGGATCACTGCAGATTGTGGATTGCACTGCAGAAAGGTCCACCCCACTTGTGGCTGCACGGAGGGTATTACAAAACAGGCTTAAACATCATACATCCAAAGCATAAATCTCATCAATTCAAGACTTAAAAGAAATACATTAAAAAGAACAAAGTTAACCATAAAACTTCTTATAACTAGTTAGTACATACTATCGCTTTAAAAGCAATATTATATTATTCTCATTTATGTAAGGTGAGTGGTGATCGAGTAAAATATGGGATTTTAAGGTTTTCTGGTTGACGGGAATGTTTGGTATAAAACATTACAAGATCGCAAGAAGAATTCGTAATGCAGGACACGAGGATGACTTTACTATTGACTATAGTAATGAGAATTGTGTTGCTGATTGAAATATTTCCCGACTGCGGAAATCAAACAAAGAAGTGCAATAAAAAACTTGTTGTAAAACTCGACTTTATTAATATATTATACTCCACACACGAACGTCACAAGTCACACCGGAAGCTGCTGTTTTACTTGTCCTTGTCACTTTCTGCCTTCTTGCCGATGGGGATAGCAGCTCGCACCCTGAAACAGACACTCTAGTTAGCGACGCAGCGCACGTATTGCGGTTCTCTGCTTGGATCTTACGACTACTCACTTGTTGGTGAACTCCTGGAACTTGGCACTGACTACTTCGAGGTTGGCATCGATCTGGCTCTTGTTGCTCTCGTACACCTTGGGAACAGTGAAGAAAGCCACGTAGCCTGCAATAAATAATACAATTTAATCAGTTGCCGATCAAAACACAATTATTTCCTCGAGTTAGTTTAATGTACTAATACATGATACTCGTATGTATGTTAACTAATATTTACAATTATTTTAGTTACTATGTACTAATTTTTACAATACTATATTATTACAGGAAATGTGACACCCTTCCTAAATCAATAAGTTTTCTCTCATTCTTCATACTTTCGGGCATATCATCATTATATTATGGAGAAAATTGTGCATTTTTGCTGTTCCAGAAATATTTTTTTCTTTCATCTTCAAAATAATTAAATTTTATAATACCGATTACAAACATTTTAATTTAGGAACCATTTTCAACTAGTTGTTGAAAAACAACTGTAGGAACCAAGTTGCGATAGAGCGGTGTTCAAAGAATCTCTGATCTAACCTGCTAGTCCGTGACACTACCACGTGACCAAAACCCGCACTGTGCAGAAATTCTGTAAGTACGAGTCACACCAGTAAGTAATTTAGTTTTTTTTTAAATAAATAAATAAAACAATACAATAAAAAACATTGTAGAGGTTAAAAGATGTAAAATGTATGAAATTAAAATTTACGAAGGTAATACATGTTAGAATGAAAAAATAAAGTTATTATAGTTTATTACCGATGATGATGAGAGTCATGCCATTGAAATATGCCCCAACATAAGTTAAGCACCACAGCATAACACCAAATTTCAGTGAGTCTACCAAATCTTCTACCAGGAACAGTCTGCAATGAAATAAATTAAAGGTAAGCTTAGTTATTTATAAAAAGCACAAAACGAAGTACTCAGACCTTACATTATCATGCGCAGAATATGTCATAGTTTATTAACACAAAATAGAATAGTTTATAATATTTAACATGGGGTTTTTATATCCACTGTTGGTTTGGAGGGAAGGGAGTCTTTACTTTAAAAGTGCAATATTTCACAACTTTTAAGATGTTAGGTACCAACTTGCTCCAGAAACCTGACGATATAGTACCTATATCTTTTTTAATATACTTATATTTTGCCTGCCAAGATGCTCCGTGGTCTAGTGGTCAACGCGTTTGCCTGCCATGAAAGAGGTCTCGGGTTCGATTCCCAACATGGTTATCATTTAATAAGTGCATAGATTTTCCGGTCACTTTTCAATATAGGTATGTATGGTATTTTTTTAATGATCCCGTGTAGGTTGGATTCGTTCCAGCGTTTCGGCTACCATTGCAAAAGACATCTTCAGAGTAAACTAATGTTGTGTAGAAAATTATGTGTTTATGTACTAGTAGTCGGCAGTAGGTGCGGTGCATTCATTGTTATTTTGATATTTGTCATATGCAGTGCCGGGAACCATGTTGAGTTTAATTTAAGCCCCTCCTCTACATTGTTTAGGATATTTTAGTGTTATTGTTATTACAAATGTAAAAGCTTTTAAGGTGATCTGTAAAAATGTAATATCTCACATATTTATTGTAAATGTAAAAATATTATCACCATATTTTGTTCTATTAAGTACTTTTTATCTATTCAACTTAATCATATTTTTGGAAAATGCGCCTGATGTTAAACATCAATTATCTCAGTTTTAGGTTGGTGTGGCTTAACTCATTTTTGCAAAACACCATCCAAATAACAGATGCATTACAGCGTAATTGATATAAAAAAACAATAAATTTACCAAATTCTAAAGTTGCGAGACCATTTGCATGGTAAGCAAATACACTAACTACTTTACGGTGGGGCGATTCGATTCGATTCGGGATACTAAAAATAAAATATGTTTTTTTAAGAAATATACACGCATTAAAAACTCCCACCATCTACTAATGTATACATAAAGATAAAAATTTTAATCGAATTGCCAAAAATATGAAAAAACCTCATGCTCGCAGCGTGGGCGAAAGAACCGCCCTTAACAAAACTCGGAGAGCTACTAACTGGCATCTGGCGGAAGTACTGGGAACCTTGCTGTTTACGCGTGTGACATGTGAAATTGTCTCTCAATCCCGAAATACCTGCAATATAAAGAGTGAACGTCTCACGAACGTCTCACTAAAGAATGCGTGAGACAATGAGGAACTTCAGCCCTATGGGAAATTGGATACAATAAATGTTTTCTTGGGCGCAGTAAAAATTGGAGAATTAAATTGTATTGCAAAGTTTCCTGAAAATGTAAGAAGAAAAAAAAACTAACTAATTTGAATGACGTCACTGGTTCATATAAATCAACCAATAATAAGAGAGTTATGGAAGATATCCGGTTGGCTTGCCGTCAATGGACCAATGGGAAAAACTGATTAAGAATAAACGGAAGAGAACCTCTGACATCACACGCGGAGTTATTTTAGAAATACAAAACTTGAAAAAATCATAGCCCTGATAATACGATTTATAAAATTTAAAAAAAATATTTTTGGCTTATTTTAATAGTCTATTAACAAATAAAAAATATTTTGAAAACCGTTCCTCATTATTATTCGGTACTCTTTTTTTACTTCATAATCTGCAATATACGACACATTGGTAAACTTTATATTGTATTGGTGATTTATCTCTGATTTTTGATAAAATGCCTTTTCTGTTTCCATTAAGTATTAATGATTAAATTTTTAAAAAATTTAACCGATACATAAATGTATAAACAGAGGGTTACCGAAAATCTTAACCCATAATTTAATTTATCCATGGAGATAAAGTTATTAGATGCAATATGTACTAGTCACACATCACCAGGAAGGGAGAGATAAGAGTCTTGTAGCCTCTTTTCAGATCCGCACATTGCAAAAAAATTATATCACCATCACTGCACCTCAGTATATAAGGTAAATTTATCTGTCACCCTCAATCTAATTTCCCAATTCTGACAGCAATAAGGTATATTAGTTCATTAGCTCGCTAGTAAACTGGGAGAAACAAGCCTGCTCGGAGCAACCTCTTCATGTTATTTTGCCTGTTTCAAAGACATCCCTATTCAGGCATACATAAAAAATTAAAACCTATAAGGTTATGCAAAATTCATCATCATCATCAAACCCTTATCCACACCCGATGGTGCATATGTATCAGTCTCACACTTCAGGTGCCAGTCTAGGGACAATTTCAGTGTAAAATCATATTTGACAACAAGCATCTCGTGTCAACCCTCCCGGGAATCGAACCCGGGACCTCGTGCATGGTAGGCGAACGTGCAGGATGCTGCTTCTATTTCACACACAAAACTGTATTCTTAATCCGCCTTCGGGCGTGTTCGCACGAACAAAATTAAAATCTATCAAAATATAGATAGTGTTAATAAGTGTAGACCTGCGGAGCTCAGAGACGGCGGCGTTGAGGTGAGCCGTAGCCCACACGGCTGTCTCCTGCGCGCGCTCGGGGGACACACTGAGATCACGCTCCAGCAGTTCCCGGAAGGGATGGCCGTCGGCCGTCTTCTGCACGGCCTGTGCAACGTTGCGGTAGAGGCGGAAGGCCACGGTAGCTGCCAGCAGAAGCAGCGCGGAGTAGGCCAGCACGGAGATGAGGGAGCAGCACGCTAGTGCTAGCAGCAGCACTAGGCCACCGCCCAGTGCCGCGGCCGAGCGGGCCGGACATCTCCAGTACACCAACGCCTCCACTGCAATATAAATTACAAATATGTTATTATTGTTCATTCATTTGATTACTGTATAAATTAGCAGTAATCCGTATGCCATTTTATATATATAAACCTTTAATATTTTGTTCTGTTTTTTTTATGCACTACTACCGTATCATTATTTTATATTATTAAAGTGTGTTCTGCGGAACACTATTGCTCTACGGAGCCTAAATAGGTGTTCCGCGAAAAATTTGAATAATTTTATGTGAAAACCCTTTCGGAATATTTTCCGAAAGCTAAGGATGATTCCTGGGTTCGGAATCCATTTTCCGTGACAGATAAAAGTACGCTTAAGCGAAAATGATTATGAAAATCTAATTGATTTATCAGTGACTGATTTGAAACAAAAATACAAAGATTAAATTATATAAGGATGAGTTTGTTAGAAGAGTACACTATTGTATCGAAACAATCTATCATTGTTTTACTTCCGTTTTCTACAACTTATTTAAGTTACGCGAAGTGGGATTTTCTAATTATGCTACAACAAGATTCAAGTGCAGAAACAGGCCACAGCAGATATAATGTAAGAATTCCACTCACTGCCTGATATAAAAAAGATTTGCGATTCAAAAACTCAACATCATCTGAGTACAATTAGGATGGGTGGGTTCATACTTATTATTTCATTTATTAATTTAGTTTCTATTCGCAAGTAAAAATTTTTGAAAAGGAAATCGAGTGGAGATTAGTTGGCGTCGCGGTGTACCGGTTAGTGAGGATGTAATTTTATCGCGCCATGTGGATTTGGGCCCATTTCAAACGATTGTAAGAATCCATATAAAATAAGATGTTGAATGACATAATGCTGAAATACTTAGATAGAAATAGGAGCATTTTTTAACAATTTTGTTTATTTTTTGAGGAAGCAAGAATCATTATGATTCTGTGGTCAAGGTGAGACTTCTCCGCTTTTTTGGAAAACCCTTGGGAATGATTATCAAATAAGAGCTCAAAGTGTTTTAATTTCGAATGTAGCACCGTAGGTAATAAATGACAATATAAAAATAAACAAAAGAAAGGAACATTTCGTAGCAATAATTATTATAAGGTTAAATTTAGGTGAATGCATCTAATTGGATGGCAGGCCTTATTATGTATTCTCTTTTTTCTCTCTCTATTTATAAGTATTGTAACCTGTACATCTGTTTATTTGTATTCCTAATAACATAAAATTTAAATGAAAATGGTGTTCAATGCATCATTAAAAAACATTACCCACAAGCCTTATTTGGCCAAATCACAAATATGACCCGATTTAAAAAAAAACTTTTTACATTTTGGCGTTTTTTATATCAATTTACGGAAATAGAGTTTCATGATTGCATGAAATAACTGATAAAATCGATTTGATAAGTGATCAGTAATTTCCCATCACTAATGAAATTAGTTTGACAGCTGTCATTCTAATCAAGCTATATTTTAAGGACTATAGTTATATTCTCATAATATTGCAAAGAAAGACATCGGCCTTTATCGAGGTCATTTTAGATATTCCAGTTTCTTGATTGATGTATGTTGGTAATGAATTTACTCAGCAGCGGTCATATAACTATATAAGTTGCATCACCTTGGTTTTAAAAAAAACATTTAGGTAATCAATTATTTAATTTTTCAAATATTTACTCATTTCAAGTAAAAATTCCTAACACGAGGAAAGGAAAGCCAATGTTATGTTATCTTCTTAAAATATGTCAGGGCTGGTATTCTAAACGCTCTCGCGGCCGTATTATCTTGTGTATTTACGTACAAAATACACGCGATGAGATATAAATTGCCGCTAGAGTGGTTTAGAATGCTGCAATTTCTCGGACCGCCACATAGCACTTGGTAATTCCAACATAGATTACGAACTACGAGCTCACTACATAGATATTCATAGCACTCGTGTGACGCGTGAAGGAAATTGTCCGGTGCTCTTATAATGCACCACATTTGCCTACCGAGCGAGAGGTCTCGGGTTCGATTCCCGACATGGTCAACACGAAATATTGATTTAAAAAGGTGTTTTTACACTAGAATATTTCCTAGTTCCTAGTCCTTAGACTGGCACCTGAAACGTGAGACCGGTCATCTTACCTTCATGTTACAAAAGTGATCGAGATACGCTGCGATTTGGGTATCAATGCATCATTAGGTGCCGGAAGGGAATGAATATTGTTTCAGACTGTGATTGCAATACTTATTATATAAAATATATATTTAGGTACCTTGTCAAATTCAAACAATCTCCCGGGCCGCTCGGGCGGTATCACAATATTTATATTATTGTAACATAAAAATGTTTACTCGGTCAAGGTTTTTTGTTTTTAATTGTAACTCTTTGATATTGGTTTTTCGTAGTATGTACATAATATTTACACCTCTTTTCTTCTTTATCTTTATAGTTTTATTGTATTTCATTTTTAATTATTTTTTGCATCTTTTTATTTATCATTTTTATATGCATAGGTACTTTAAAAAGTTGTAATATTATTATTTAATTATAGGTATATTAAATTTTTTAAATTAAGACGTGTGTATTTTTTACACGGTTTTGGTTCCACTTACATTTCGGTAATTTTCCTATTAGATATTTCAGAATATTTTTTGGTAGGTATATTTTACACGATGTATTGAATCGAATACAAATATTGGATAGGTACTTTTAAATTCCCATCACTAAAACGGGAGTCCCAGAGTGACAAGGTGCAGTTGTGCAGCGAGGAGCGGACTAGGGTGAGAGGGGAGCGACTAAAATGGCTGGAAAACGGAACGTCCTATGGAAGTGGACAGTCGTCACGATCACTACACAGTTTGCGGGGTGGTTGGTAATCGATTAAATATGATACGGTTTTAAAGTACAAGTTATATATATTATTATACACACTGCAAGATAAACACATTGTCGGTACTAAAGCGCACGCGTTATCTGTCAGCTGTCAGTACCCGTGGCGGGCGATCGGGGGGGGGGGGGGGGGGGGAGCGGGGGCGCGATGTGCCATGTGTGCCATGTGGCCGCGGCCATGTGGCAGGTCGGCGGTCGGCGGGTGACACGAGACGCGAGCCCGAGCGGCAGGTCGGCTCGGAAGGCGGGCACCGGGCACGGGGCCCCCTGACCCCTGAGCCCCGCTGCAAGGCGAGCGCAGACTGCAGACGTGGACCCGACACGCCGGGGGCGGCGGGAGTTACACGAATGCCGAATTCCGAGTGCGCACTACGCGGCGCGGAGCGTGCCGACACAACAGATTGCATTTATGTGAAACGTTTCGTGAATGAAAATAGTGCCTAAGGTGAGGTGAATTCACGTGCAGTCGAGTGAGTATTACAATGACACTTTACAAACGTGAGTGGCGAGAGCACCGCCACGAGTCTAGTACGACGGGGGCTGAAGGGCACGCGCAGCGCGCGGCCCTAGCCGGGGCACGCACCTGGGCCGCGAGGGGGGAGCTCCTCCAGGCGGGCGGGGCGCTTCGGGAAGTCGCGTCGGACCATGGCGAGGGGCGAGGGGCGGGCGGCGGACGGGGGCACGTGGGACGACTGCGGCGGCCACGGGAGCACTGGCAGCCCGGCGCGCCGGCGGCTGCCGCGAGCCGCGAGAGGATACTCTAGTCTCGTGAATGTGAGTGTGGCGTGTGGCGGCCGGTGACGTAGTTAGAGCTACGGCCGAGCGCTGTCTCCGCACCTCCCCGCCGCCGCCCGCTGCGCACTGACTACCTCCACATCACCAGCCCCGTAATCGCGAGATTCGAGGTGCACACGTAGTACGTAAGAACGAGAACTAATAACCAAACCATGTCAGCGCTGGTAACAATACCAGGGCTGCGATTACAAACGCTATCTTCATCGATACATATAGAGACGGTATAAAGTAAAATCGATATATATGTACGAAAAACTGTATATTTGTATGAAAATTTAAAGTATCTTCGTCGGTAACCAGTAACTCCCCACCAGACCCCACCATCAAGTTTTGATGTAAGTACATCGGTTTGTACCGACAGGTCTAGTACCCCTCGATACGCATATTAAAAGTGACAAAAAATAAGTTCTACCGAGAAATTTTTCCTTTAATTACAATTTATTCATCATTCTGAGTCGGCACCTCAAAGCCTATTAAAAATATGAGAGAGAAATAAGTCAATTTAAAGTAGAATTGAATTCTGACAACTGTCAGTTTTGAAAACGAACACTTAGATGCGGATAATGTGGCAAGATTTTGCCCTATTACAAATAAGGGCAAAAGGTAAAATGGTGCCACTATTAAAAAAAAAAAATAGTTGCCTGAGTATGCGTTAAAGGAGCCGGCTTTGTAATCGCTCGGTAGATTAAAAAATATTTTATTTTTAAAAATTTAATTTCAATTTCATTGATAAACCCTTACGGGTTACATACATTTAACAAAATATTTTTAGTTTTGAAATTTCGTTAAAAAAAATATTAGAATTATTTTTTTTTGTTCCATTTGCATATTACAATGTATAAAAAAAGTAAAAAATAAACTGCAAGAATACTTAGCGATCGAATCTCCGACAATTTATAGATATTTCGATTTAGGTAAAGAGAAATGAGGAAGATCAGTGTCTTTTTTATTTTTTTTTATTTGTTAAGACTATTAAACTAAGCCAATTTAAAAAATATATATATATTTATCGTATTATTAGCGCTATGATTTTTTAAAGTTTTATATTTCTGAAAAAACTCCGCCTGTGACGTCAGAGGTTCTTCTCTGTCAGTTCTTCCGATTGGTTCGTTTACGGTAAGCAAACCGGATATCCTTCAAAGCTCTTAGGTTGGTTCATATGAACCAATGACGTCGTTCAAAGTAGTGCGTTTTTATTATTTTTTTCGTACATTTTCAAGAAACTTTGATGTACAATTTGATGCTCTAATTTTTACCGCGCGCAAGAAAACATTTTTTGTATCCAATTTTCCGTAGGGCTGAAGTTCCTTATTGTTTGGACTCTAGTTAGATCGCTAACTCGCGTTCTAGCCAACAGAGACCAGGTTGTGCCTTGTGCGTTGTAAGAAGCTGAGCAGGCAACAAGTGGGTAGTAGTAGTAAGTAGTGGGCACCCTTCCTGCGTTATGAACCATTATGAACCAAGAATTCACGTGGATGATGAATGACGAATAACATTCGAAATGCCACGATAAACCGAAACTGATTATTGTACGTAGGTATTTGGATCATTCTGGATAGAGGTGCTTGGAAACCATAATTATTATGCTTATGATGACTGACGAACAGAATGTCATTATTTCCGAGTCTACGCGAGGACTTATGTATAACTTATATTTTCAAATTGAATCTTCATATTGGAATATGTTTTTGCACAAGTGGCCAGGAAGCCAAATTTCATAAATATATTTAAACATTAGAGTATATGCATCTATATACTCTAAGATTTAAACAGACTTATATTTTCTTTGCACAACTGGCCAGGGCCCCGATTACAATGGGAAGTTAATCTTCAATTTTATCTACAAAGTAAAATTAAGTTTTCTGTATGAAAAGCAGAATATGCACACATTTTTTTATTCTAAACATGTTCAATTAAAGGTTATCGACGAAGATAATTTAAATGTTCATGCAAATATACTCATTTTCGTACACAAATATTAGTTTTTCTTTATAGACAGTCAAAGATAACTCTATTAACTTCCCATTGTAATCGGGGCCCAGAAATCATCCTTCGTAGGATGAATTGCCAATAACTTAGCTGCAGCAAATCACTAGGGAGTGAATTCGCGTTCTTTGCGGAAGTGACCCCCCCTCCCCAGTACCTTCCTTTAGTCGAAGGTCGAGGCAGGTCGAGGTGCAAATGTGCTAGTGAAAGGACGTGTCGATCGGGCTAAAGAAAAGAGCATTTTAAACACGTGAGTGAGACGCCATTTACGTAACTTTTTGTTTTGTGATATATCCATCATGGACAAGCGAGTTGCCGCATGCCGGCCCGAGCGGTACCAGCGTACCGGGGCTCGTACTGCAGACCGAGAAGACGAAATATAACTATGGCTTCTTGAAGAACTCAATTATAATGATAATCCTATATCATCACCGGTGGCTGAGCGGCAACAAGTCTAGGGGTAGTATTCTAGATCTTCTTTACCCCCTAGAGAGTGATTGATTTGAAGATTTTTTTTAATGCGAGGACACTTTGCTTCATATAATGGCCACACTGATGATTGAATGTCAAATGAAGTGATACCTGGGATAATACTTAAAAAAAAGCCAATATATGTATATGTATAACTATTATCAAGGAGTGGTTAGATCAAAATCTTATCTCGCTAAATTGTAATAAAACACATTTTACAACTCAAAATCATCTTTCCCTTCTTCTTCCCTTAATGTAATGTTTCATAATAGATATTGCAATCCTGACATATGTAATAACTGCGAAAAAGCAGAATATGCACACATTTTTTTATTCTAAACATGTTCAATTAAAGGTTATCGACGAAGATAATTTATATGTTCATGCAAATATACTCATTCTCGTACACAAATATCGGTTTTTATTTACAGACAGTCGAAGATAACTGTTAAATTCCCATTGTAATCGGGAGGCCTGACTACATAAATATACTCTAATAAACTGATATTCAACATGTATCTTTTTTGGGTGATCGGCGTTTTTCTATCGGCTATCATTGCGGGAGCCATCTTCGGAGTAAACTATGTTTACAGGCTAAACAACTGATCAGGAGGCCTAATGATATAGATATACTCTAACAAACTGAAATTTTCAAATTAAATCTTCATGTTGAAATATGTTTTTTTCCCATTTCGTATAAAAAACTACTACCGTTTCATTCGGAACTCGTCCATTTTCAGTTATGTCGCTCATTTTAATGGTTATTTAATTTTAAGCTCAGGGCCTTGATTACAACGGGAAGTCAACATTATTAGTTATTATATTAGTTATTTACAATTTGCTTTTTAATTCAATTACTTTTATTATATCCATATAAATTTTTTTTTTCTTTTTTACTATGTAAAGTTTCACTTTTTATTTTGCATGGCAGTATGCTTCTTATTGTTTCTAAATGTATACAAAAAAGCATTGTTTATCTTTTAAATTTTTACGCACTATGTTTGTACTTAACTGTATATTTTTTGTAAATGCCCCTTGGGCGTATTGTAAAATTAAATAAATAAAAATAAAAAAAAATAAAAAAAAAAATTATCTTCGATTTCATCTACAAAGTAAAATTAAGTTTTCTATTTGAAAAGCAGAATATGCATACAATTTCTTCTTCTAAACATGTTCAATTGTAGGTAACCGACGAAGATACTTTAAATGTTATTGCAAATATACTCATTTTCGTACACAAATATCGGTTTTTCCGCCGCCGCGTCGAGAGAATCAGCCTAAACAACGAAATGATCTATTGTCATCACAGCAGCAACAATGTTTCGGAAACAACTGAAATTGCAGCAAATCGCCAAGTACCTAGTCCCTAGTCCCGCCCCGCATACCTATATCTGGGAGCATTTGATGATTATCACCATCAGATTTCCACAAGTATGGAACGAGAAGTGGAGATGATTTCAGGTTTCTTAATGTAAGACTGACTGGATGATCAACGAAGTTTCAAATTGTTTAATGAATTGCCAGAAAGTCTTAGGGATACATTATTTGTACCGACTCGTATATTGTGAAGATAAATAACAGATTTATACATTCTATTTTTTTCAATCTGTACTTTTTCTTTTAGCTCATAGCTCGTATGTTTAATTTTTTATTTTATTTTGTACAGGTAGATATGTAAGAATGTAATTTATAATAACTTAATATGTCGATTTATTTTTAATATGCGCTCATTGTTTTTTTTTATACGCAGGTGTAGGTATGTTATCTAAATAATATATTTTTTTAAATAATTAGTTTAGGCATATTTGAGTTAATTGTAATTTATTTTATTTGATTCATAATATGGCTCATAAAAATAAACAATACATACGAAATTGGTATAATAGTCACAATTTGTTATGTTTAGGTAATGTTCATCAATTATATGTGAACACGACATGCACAAATAAGTCCAAAATGTTTACTAGCTTAATTAAATTATATTAATATTATTATGAAAGTTATTACAATAAATTATACTAACAAGTAGGACTATTTGATTGTATAAATTGTGTTCCAGTTAATAAATAATGTTATACTACTAAATAAAAACAAGTCACAAACAACGGGAACTCGGAGGACTTCGTAAAAATCAAGCGACGCCGACGTAGAAATTAATTGCGATAATGAGAACCGCCATACCTATAATAGATAAACTATCCGAAATGTGGAAGGACAAGGGACCACATATTTGTGTATGGCCCATTTCACACGCATCGTCTAAATCTACGCGTCATGGTAAAATTAGGGTGGATTGACTTTTATTATATTATTTTGCAATTATTTTTGAATACAATAAATACCAAATACATAATAATAAATAATACAATAAACGCTTATCAATCGTGTTTTTTTTTTTCGTTTTATTTCCTTAGTTTCTACTAGCGGGCGAAATCGAGTGGAGATTAGTCGGCCTCGCGGTATACCGATTCGTGCGAATAATTTGAAAAAATAAATAATCATACGATAAATGTCAATCCACCCTATGGCCGTTTTCAGATCTCGGCAAAATCCATCCGGTCCCAAAAGAAATAATTCGCTCCGTGTTTGTGTTTGCTGTTTTGTTTTTTGTCCGTATGGCCGACTCTATAGGCGGGAGCGAATTATTACTCCGAGACCGACCCGATAAAATAACATAGGGTGGATTGACTCGCTCGAAAGTTCCGTAAAATCAACTTGCCCCAATTATTTTGAAAGTTTAACAAAATTTGAACGAATGTTGAACAATTTCGAAGGTATTACCTATTGTATTTTAAAATAATAAAAAAATACGTGTCTACAAGAAGGATTCATTACACAGCTGGCTTATTCTGTTACAGTTACAGAATAAGGCCAGTGTACATGCACACATGCGCACTACATACATAGATAGTGAATCTAGGAGTCCCCGACCTCCGACCCCGTACACCGCTGCAGCGCGCAAACTGCAGGTGCAGAGGTGCAGAGAGTGCGGAGTGCGCGCTGTACACAGTGCGTAGACTGCCTACCCGCAGCCACAGCGCAGCGGTGCAACACGGCAGTACAGCACCGGCACCAGCGCTCAAGGCGCGAGGCTATAATTATCCGAACTGAATTCCATCATACATATACACGCTGAATTTCATCATACATATACAAATGGCGAGATACATTTGGTATGAATAATAGCAAAATACACGGGAATGTCTGTATACGTACATACTCATGATCGTATCGGTTCCTAAAGGAGTGAGGGAACGTCGCCGGTTGCTGGTAATGGGTACACCGAGGTACGCGATGGAGGTCGAACCGTCGCGCGTCGAACGCGGGACCGGCCAGTCCGCTTTAGCGGACGCGGGTACCTACCGCCTACCGCCCACTGCTAGGTATGCGGGTATACGTACTGATCGGTGTTGGTTATATTCATTTCGGGTCATGGGTCACGAGTCACAAATAATTGCACGATCGTGATGGCGGAGGGTCGAGTCTATCCACATTTTTACAGGTTTCCCGATGACAGTTTTATCACTAGGCGTCCTGAACATTCCGACGAATGTGCTATTTATTTTTTAAATCAACGATAGTCGCGGTAGATATTGCAGTTCCCGATATCTTCGTACGAACACTGTGTCCCTGCATATAGAACATATAGCAAATAGGCACAGTAATTATAGGGGGGGTGGGGTGCTATCCGAAGGGGGCGCAGATCGTGTCACTGTTCAAAAATTAGGCTCCGACCGAAAACGGTCGAGAGGCTCGGCACTACACTGCGATGCACGCGCGCGGACGACGGGGGCGAAGCTCCGGTCCGACTCGCGGTCACTGTCACACCGGCGCGGGAGGCTGCGCCCCCGGCGTGAGGCGCGGGCGCGGGACTCACCTTCGGGGCGCGTGAAGGAGAAGCGCAGCGCGGACAGGTCCACGTCCATACTGCGGGCTGGGGGGGCCGCGACTGCCCGGGCCGGCCGCATATAGCCGCCAGCCCCGCCGCGCGCCGCCCGCCCGCGGGGCACCTCGCGCCGGGGGCCCGCCGGCCGCGGGCGCCGCGCCCGCCCGGCCCTGCAGCCGCTCCGCCCTCTGCACTAGGTGCCGCCTACTGCTACCGGTACGCGTTATATTTCTACCCGCTAATAAATGATCGACGTGTGGCACATTTCAGACGATCGTACAAATTCACGCGGCACGGTAAAATTAGGATGGATTTATGTTTATCGGGGGTGTTTTTTTTAATTGCTTTATTTAATAGATTTACGGTTCGAAATATGCAAAAAAGATTACCGTGCCGGGCGGAATAAATTGTTTCAGAAGTCAGCAGTGTCAGCAGTGTCAGTAGTGTCAGTAGTCACGGAGTCATAAACACTCGTCCAGGGTTCTGGTAATATTTCACAAACAGCATTCCGCTCAGACACGGGAACTTTTCAGCACAACCAAATCAAACCCCATCTCATGTGTATTTGTATTAGTACGCTACGCGGTACGTGGTGCGCAGGGACCGCAGGGTACAGGCGCAGAGAACGGAAGAACGGACCATAATAATGAAAGGTATAATACATATGTATACTGTATACGCGTAATCGTCTATCGGTTGAAAATATTCATATTTCAGTATACATACTCGTAGCAACTAATATTTTTATATAATTTCATAAACGCGATATTCGTTAGCGTAGCATGGAGATTTTACGCTAAATAATGGATTTTTTATTTAAGTTATGATATCTTTATTTGATTTTAAAATTGCGACTATTTTTAGCAAATCTAACAGTAGAATATATAAATACCTTACCCGAAATCGTCGCAACTCGGCTAAAAAGTTCGATTAGAACTCCAATGCATAGGATTAATTTATTTTATAAGATAATTCGACAAAGATACATACGAGTATTATAAAACATACAATTTGAAGGTATTCGTCGATACAACTTTATACGCATATGCGCATATATTCAATTATAGAATTACATTTGTTGTTACTTTTTAAAATGTTTTTTAAATTCTTATATACATAGGTACAGTATACCCTGAATGTCCCCAGTCGGCGATTGAGATCGTACACAACATTTTATCTTCCAACCTTCAATAACAATATGGCCCACTAAAGCATTATAATGTATGTTAAAATTGTATAATAATGTAGAAAGTAATGCTGATATTGATATCTTTAACGATACATTAAATAATTATAGGAAAACTGTAACGCAATTTATAAAATTAAATAGTCACTTATGTTAGTTAGGTAAAATAATTTGTAATAACCTATAAGTAATAATTTATTGTAATAACTTGTAAAACAATCATAGAATTCAATTAAGCTAGCCAATTAAAAAATATATATATTGTGAACTTTTTTTTCTTCTTTATTTGTGCACGCTGTGTTCACATATAATTGATGAACAATACCTAAAATAAAAATTTGTGATAATTATACCAATGTCATATGTATTGTTTATTGTTTGTGAACCAAAATAAATAAAATATTTTTATATATAATACAGGAGTCTATTCGAGAATTTTAATATCGAGACTCTCGAGATCCTAGTATCGAAATTTCGAGATTATCGAGATCAGCAGGGCGATACTGAATGCTCTTGTGGGGGTAGAGAAAGCTCTATCTCTCTTTTCTACTCTCGCAAGAGCGTTCAGAATCGCACTGCTGATGAACTAATGTGAGGCTTTCCCGGCGAGATCAGAAGAAGTCAGCTAGTTACGCATAATGAACTTGAGGTGTATTAATAAGTATTAATTTATGTTATCAATCAAAATTCTCTGTTCGCGCCGCTAAGCTGGCTACCTCGGATGTTCTGTGCAAAAAAGACTATCAAAAATGTGAAATCTAAGGGAGTCGGACAGCGACGACGAAGGCACCGAGAAGGTGAGAAAGAAAGTTGTAAAAACGACGAGGAAATCTTCGGTGAAGTTCAATGTTTTCATAGACACACCGAAGATGATCTTGGAAAAGAAATAACATCAGCTCAAGATTTCAAAACGAGCTGGAATATCCTAGCGAACATGATATCTCGTTTCCTAGGGCCGAACTCTTTTGGATGTTAGTGTAATTAGTGTCCTGACGAAAATACGGGTACGTTTTGAACCGGCGGACGAAGATAAATGGGTAAATGGATACATATAAATATTTATTAACATTTATCCATTAAAATGATTTCAGTTAATTCAATGAAAAATGGTTGCCTTTACTACGAAGCGGTGACAAGCAAAAAATCATCTTTCACGTACATAGAACTGGATGACGTTTTGAGAGGTCGGAGTATTTTAGTTCGATATTTAATGGCAGTCATATGCACTAACCAGTTAACCACGAGTCCGACTAATCTCCATTCGATTAGAGGAGCCGCTTAATATATTTAAAAAAAATACAAAATAGTATAATAAATGTCAATAAACCTTAATTTTGCTGTGCCGTGCGGATTTGGACTATACGTGTGAATTGGGCTATAGGTCCTAACTAACTAACTCGCAGACAGCGGTAAAAATCCACCCGGCACAATCAAATAACATAGGTTGGATAGATTTTTATCGTATTATAATAAATTTTATAAACATTTTAAATTTATTTAACGGCAGGTAAACCCACTAACCAGTATACAACGAGGACGAGTACAATCAACCCATTCTAATTTTAGCATGCCGCATGCCGTTTGGATCGGTACGATGTACGATACACGGGAGACGGGCCGTTGACGGCGTTGACTCATATCAGTCATAATATCTCATATCATACGTATTGTACAAATCCGCACGACAGGGTGGAAATATTTGTTTATTGCGAATGCTGTAAGTTAATTGATTGAATTACATTTTAATTATTGGTAAGGTAGACATCCAAAATGCAATTTCATTGGACTAGACCCAACATTTATTTATTAATATACTATTTTACGCGTCTCGTCTTCATAGGACACCTTTACTTACGGTACAGTTTTTACCTAACTGTACAGTTTCAAAATCCGGCGAAAAGAAATCCAGTGGATATAAGTCAGCCTCACGGTGTACAGTTTATAGTTACTAGTTAGCGCGTTTGCCTGCCAAGTAAAAGGACGTGGGGTGGTACTCACCTCGCGGGTGAAGGCGCTCCGGGTGCTGGAACAAGGCGCCTGCAAGGGAAATAGACGGCAGCGTTAGTGGTTAGTGGTTAGTGGTTGGCGGTTAGTGGTCGGTCAGTGGGCAGGCTGGGAGGGCGCGGTTATCGCGGGAATGTGGGCCGGGCGAGGGAAACACACAACATAAACAACGTCTTTCTTCAACTTTGAAACTGCTAAAGTACATATTAGTTAGTGCAATGCTTGTTGTTAGTTTCGGACTGTTGAAAAGTTGAAACCAACCGCTCAACAGTCATTGCGTAGAACCTATAGTATTAGAAGTAAGCCAGAAGGCATCGTGCTATATTTACTCATAAATTAATTATACTAAAAATAATTAAGATATTTGTTTTAATGCCTCCACAATTCACACGCAATGTACTCGGTTAGCATTCGCAACTTACTGTGCTGATTTATGAAGTTTTCTGTCCCCAGATAACCGTATTTTTTTAAGTGGTTCACTCCTACTCGTGCTCGCCTCCCCCCTGATAAAATATTTAAAAATAAATAAATTCCTTTATAAAAATATATTTTTATAAAGGAATTATAAAAATAGTTTACTTCCAAATGAAAATGATTTTTAAATTATCGCAGACCTATAAAACCGCCAGGGCCCCGATTACAATGGGAAGTTAACATTTATCTTCAATTTTATCTACAAAGTAAAATTAAGTTTTCCCTATGAAAAGCAGAATATGCATAATTTTTTTTCTTCTAAACATGTTCTATTATGGGTTACCGACGAAGATACTTAAAATGTTCATGCAAATATACTCATTTTCGTACACAAATATTAGTTTTTCTTTATAGACAGTCAAAGATAACTCTATTAACTTCCCATTATAATCGGGGCCCAGAAATCATCCTTCGTAGGATGAATTGCCAATAACTTAGCTGCAGCAAATCACTAGGGAGTGAATTCGCGTTCTTTGCGGAAGTGACCCCCCTCCCAGTACCTTCCTTTAGTCGAGGGTCGAGGCAGGTCGAGGTGCAAATGTGCTAGTGAAAGGACGTGTCGATCGGGCTAAAGAAAAGAGCATTTTAAACACGTGAGACGCCATTTACGTAACTTTTTGTTTTGTGATATATCCATCATGGACAAGCGAGTTGCCGCATGCCGGCCCGAGCGGTACCAGCGTACCGGGGCTCGTACTGCAGACCGAGAAGACAAAATATAACTATGGCTTCTTGAAGAACTCAATTATAATGATAATCCTATATCATCACCGGTGGCTGAGCGGCAACAAGTCTAGGGGTAGTATTCTAGATCTTCTTTACCCCCTAGAGAGTGATTGATTTGAAGATTTTTTTAATGCGAGGACACTTTGCTTCATATTTTTTTTATTTTTTTTTATTTAATATAATCATACAATGCATATACATTATACTCCCAGGAGTTATTAGAACTCATTCATATAATGGCCACACTGATGATTGAACGTCAAATGAAGTGATACCTGGGATAATACTTTTAAAAAAGCCAATATATGTATATGTATAACTATTATCAAGGAGTGGTTAGATCAAAATCTTATCTCGCTAAATTGTAATAAAACACATTTTACAACTCAAAATCATCTTTCCCTTCTTCTTCCCTTAATGTAATGTTTCATAATAGATATTGCAATCCTGACATGTAATAACTGCGAAAACATGAAGTCTGAAAGGTGAATAAAATACCCGGGAGTAATCATTGACTGTCAACTTAAATGGACTAATCATCATGAAGTAATTGTTAATAAACTAAGATATTTAACCTATGTGTTCAAAAGACTAAGTATTTACGCCCAGCTAAATACAATTAAAATGGTATATTGTACAGTCATCGCTTTCCTATGGAATAATTGGATGGGGGGGAACTTACAACAATCATACTAAACCATTAGAAACTGTTCAAAAATTTATATTAAAAATAATGCTTCACAAAAATCGCACTTTTCCCTCTTTCCAATTGTTCCAAGAAGCTAAACTTTTAAATCTAAGACAAATATATTGTTTTCAATGTTTAAAATATATATTTAAGAACCAAAATTTATTTACAAGTAATTCAAATAGATCAAGTCGAAGAAGGAATCGTGTGTTAGAAATACCACATTGTAAAACGAGGCTCGCACAGAGACATCTATATTTTATAGGCCCAAAAATTTTTATTTTTTTTACTGATCACTTTTCATTGATTCCAAACTTTCAAAATTTTCCTTCTTTTAAAAAAACATGCACTATCCTGGATTCAAACTAAAGATATGAACTCTTTTTTTCTATGATGTATTTTGTTGCCCTTTAATAATAAGGAATATTTTTGTATTTTTTAAAAATATTTTTTATTTCCTTTTTTAATTACTATATAAAAAAAATACCACATAATCTTTTACAGAATATTTTATTTTTTCTTTCTTATGTTACACAAAAATAGAATTGTCCATTATTTATTATAGGAACAAAAATTCATTAACATTTTCTTGTATACCCACGAACAGGCCATGCCTTTGTGAGGTTTTTTTGTTTACTATTTTTAATATTAATATGTATTTCATTGCTTTGTAATTATGCTTACTTTTTTGAATACTCTGTTTTATCACTTATGTTCATTGTAAAAAAACAAACAAAAATACATTCTAAAAAAAATTAAAAAATATCCTAAAATAGAAGATTCATAATTGCATCCCTGGAGCGCAATGATAGGAAAAGATGATTGGTGTGTCCTTCTGGCAAGCGTGCGAAGACAATTCATGTAGGTTTTAAGTGTAAAAATCCAATTTACAACACATGCATGGTCAGAGTATGCAAAATCTGCTTCAATTAGTAAAAAAAGAAATGTGTATTTCTACCCATTGTTAAATCTATGTTTTTTTTTTTTTCTTTTTCTAAAAAACATCCTTTCTATTGTAAGAATATGTGATAAATTTCATGAAGTTTCATCGTTCATTTGAAGTAATTTTACTAAACACTATTTTTACATTTTTTCATTTTGTCAATATTGTTATTTACCAATTAACAGTATATGAACCATGTAATTATAAACAAAAATAAAAAATGAAAAGCGAACATAAGACATTTTTAAAATATATATTTTTAAAAGGGTGGGTCCAACGGGGCTCGCTAGTAACGTATTTTTTTATCACAACGACAGTTAAAGAGTTAAAGATAAACAAATTTTTCAAGAACCACTGAATTGTTACCTCTTATACAATTCAGAATACCCAGATTCAAACGCAGATTAAGACACAACGCTCAAATCTGGGTAAAAAAGGATGTATCAATCGAGTATGATCCTCATATAACAATAATTTTAGTATGATAGATGATGGCCTTTTCGGTGGAACATAATATCATGTTTAAAAACATGCGAAAATTGCGATATTACATGAGAAAAATGTGTGAATATTCGTTTAGATTCGTATGTTCAATATTTACTTTCCTTCACTCTTCTTATTTCTCTCTTCCTCCCCCATTTTCCCATTCCATTTTTATATTCCTTTAACTCCCGGTGAACTGCATGTTTTTTACTACGCGAACCTCGGTGAATCTCTTAATTGTCTAGTTATAGTTTGTCGTTACTTTGTATGTACATATTGTTTAATTTTATACGAATGCGTTGGTTTCAATAAATAAGTTAAAAATACATACAGTAGATACATCTAATAGTACATACGCTTATATATTTGGTAAAACAAATCAAACAGATAAACCAAAATCTCAAGTCTGGACAGCTAATTAAAACGCTCTCGCGGCCGTAGAAAACGCTTTTATAGCGCGTATTTACGTACCAATAAAAGTGTTTTCTACGGCCGCGAGAGTGTCTGAATAGCGCATAGCAGTCATGTCAAAAGCGGACTAATCGTAGTGCATATCGAATAGATATTATGACGATACGTACGAACGGTGGACTCATGGGGCGCTCTATTGTCTCTATCGCTCTGTCCACGGGGAATCAGGGAAATGGCGTGATGCCGTGATGGCAGTAATAGAAGTACGTGATATATTAACACAAAGGCAGGTAAGCATAGACAGATATCCGCTATCTACTGATACCGATAGCGGATAATATAATATCTTCAATCTATGATAGCAGAGGCAGAGGCAGAGGTCTGATACAGAATACAGAGGGCGAGACAGAAACTGTTCGTGCAGTTATATTATAAACCGGACACTATGTAGATATGAAAGTAATTATCGATCAGCAAAAATAATATAATAAGTAGGTAGATTTACATATTCCAGTTCAGAAAGGCTCGCACAATTTTACGTAGGTATACCTACTGCGCACTGACCGCGAGACTCGATCGAGGCACGAAAGATGAGGGATGTTCAGGGCGTGGGCGGGGGGGACTTACTCATGCTAAATGCGGACAGAAAGCAGCAGCCGCCCTCGGGGGCTCCGCCCATGGTGACCGGGTGCAGCGAGCGCCGGCACTAGCACGAGCCCTGGGTGACGAGTCTTGCGCGCGCACTCGCGCCACCGTCAACACGACGGCTCTGACGGAAGGCGACTGGAAACTTGCGACTGTGGCCTGTGGCGACCGCCGACTGGAGCTGAAGACGCGGGACTGACGGAGAACGATTATATTTCGATTATCGTATCGACTGATAAGTCAAAATTGAGTCAATCATACCGATTCATACAGATAATCACCGGACAGGGTGCGAATATCGGGAGTCGCGCGAACTGTCGGCGGCTGCTGGTCGCGGGCGCGGAGTATCGACCCGCGCGGGCGGCTCGCGCGCAGCCGCCCCCCCTGGCCCGCTCCACTCCCCGCGCTACACAAAGGCTACACACATACGAAATACGAACTGCTTCTTACTACAAAAAATGTTACATAAATGATAACACGAGAAAACATTTTACTGCGTGATTCTTAGAAACCGAGTAGGTAATGCTGGACCTTAAAATCCATCGATGTAGCAGGCGCTGGCGCTGGCGCTGATAGGTTTACCATTTTTTTATTTTATTCATTAAAATCGTTTTTCATATAAGTACATGGATTGACAGTACATCAATATACCTATATAAATGCCAATGTTCGTATGTGTGTCCTCGTTAGACTAAATAACTACTGTACAGATTTACGTGCGGTTTTTAGCAAAATGATCTGGGCATGTTTACAGCTGTAAAAATCTCAAATACAATCCGTAGAAAAATAGTTAGGATAGTGAATGCTTTATTGATGGCGAAAATGCATACACTTAAAATGGGGAGGATAGTTTTTTTTTGTACACAAAAAAGGTTATATTTGAATGTTTACAAACAACACTTGTTTTTCGTGAATCCCAATCAGATTCTTTTCTTAAATTCCTTACAATTTCTACACATTTATTTATTTTTACTGGATAGGTACTAATGATTTTTAGTTTTGGAATTCGATTATAAACAATAACCCAGGTACCTACTTACCAATGAAGAGTTACATAATCGTTTATCCGAACGGTTTTTACACGCTTTCATGACACAATCGGGCATTTTGGTTTAGAAGTTAATGTCAAGCTCACGGGACAACGAAACGTCGATTTTGTTTATTTTAGTTAGGCATAAAAAGGCCTGACATGCAGTTCTCTTTTCGCACAGGCAGTATCGGGAGGCATCTGCAAAGCAGTGACAGAAAAAAATGTTCAAATACATATTTATCAAAATTCACTGTCATCGCATTTAAAGACTATGGGACTCATGGTGAAGGTTATCTCTGACAGAGGAAGAAAACCCACACTCAGGATGGGTGGGCGGGCAATACGATTTTTCCAAGGTACTTGGGTGTCCTTCAAAATGATATCCTCAAAGGCGTCTATGAAAGTACGAAGGGTGAGCCGAGCAACGTGGGGAATAAAAAGTAATGGGGTCCGACTAATATACCGAGGAACTTATGTCGAACAGTTAACATATGCTGCTAAAATTTGGGCTCATCGTGCATCCTCTGGTGGCGTCTACAGGACCCTCCTGAGTGGCCAAAGGGTCCCTCTAATTGCACTCACGGGTGCTTACAGAACTGTGTCCACAGCCGCCTTACCTGTCCTGGTCGGGGAACTTCCGGCAGACTTAGAGGTACTGGAATCTGTTGCGGTTAAAATTCTAAAATAAGGTGAGTTGGTTTCATATTTTGACATCAGTGTTCAAAACCGAGAGGGTAGTAGATTAAAACCGTTGACAAAAGTAATAACAGAAAAAAACTATTGACGAGTGGCAAATTAGGTGGGATGCATCTCTGACGGGGCGCTAGACGCAAACATTTTTCCGGGCATACGAAAAAGACTAAGCCTAAGGAAAATTAACCTGGATCACTGTGTTGTCCAAATGTTGCCTGGACATGGTGAGTTTAGGTCAAAATTATATGACATCGCGCTAGTAAGAAATCCTGAATGTACTTGCGGGGAGCCCCGTCAGATGGCTGAACATATCCTATGGCATTGCCCGATTTTAGATACTGAAAGGGAAAACATGTTGAACGGCTTGACAGAGGTGACGAGGTCGATGTGGAATCCAAGCTTATTGGCTAATCCAACTAACGTTAAAGCATTTTTTTTATTTTGTGAGCGAATGGGAGGAACTGGGTAAAGGCCTACCATGAGTACTAAATCAGTTTAAAATAAAAGGATACATACTTAAGTACTAGCATCGGTTGTCTGAACTGAACTCTTGTCCATCTGTGTTGTTCTTGTCCCATATAAGAAAAGTGGTAAATTACAAATCTAAATAGTAGACTAACTCAAAAGAACCACGCGCCAAACATGCTCTAGGACCCGTTTCGTCTGCTCTATGGTATGAGAGATTGTTAGGACGATTAGGGTCTTTGCATAGGATTGTTTCTACTGTTGGTATTAGGATAATGGTTTTGCGAGGTATTCAGTATTATGACGAGAAGTAATTTCGCCTGAGTTCGATGGGGATCATGTTAGGATCTGTGTTAGGATTTTTCCAGTAGTGTCTTGATAATTTGATGTTCCTCTGTAATTTGTTATAGATACGTATTGTGCTTCTTCTGTTGCTCGAGTGCATGTTGTATTGGGCAAATTATTCTAATGTTTCGTATATGTATTTAGGATTTGTGTCGTTGTTTTATTTGTTTGTATTACTACGTTCTTCTTCCTTTCCGAGGCGGGATCTGGAGCGTGCAGTCGCGGTCTCAATTTGGAACTAACACTATTCATTCACTGTCATACTGGGAAATTAGAAAAAGGTGATTGTGCTGACCATGTGTATTTGATTGATCACAAATTGACAATACTGCAGTGAGGAATACAATGAAAGCTTTTGAAGTTTCTATGTATTGTTTTTTCCGCGGTTTGATTGTAAATAAATATAAAATTTTCGCTCAATTAGTTATAAAAAAATTGACATTGATATGCGAAACTGACGAAAGACACAAGTCTTTATGAACAGTTTCGGGAAAGGGGTGGATGCTTTCATTGTCACCGCATTTCCTCAAAATTTATGTAATCCGAAACACAAAAATAATAATGTGTAATAGATATGGGGATTTTACATGATATTCTTAATGGACGTCTTGATAGTCCTGTTCTGGTTTCTGAGTTGGCCCTTAATGTACCTGGCTACCGCACCCGTCACACGAATCTATCTCTTTTCCATGTACCTACAGTTCGCACCAACTATGCACAGAACTCTCCTCTGATTCGCTTGACGCGTAATTAAAATGTATTTTTCAATAACATAGACATATTTAACTGCAGTAAACTCACTTTTAAAACCAAAATTAAAAAACTAAAAAAATTATGTTTCTTTATAATAAAAAAAATATTTTTACATTATAAATTTAAGTTGTTTCTATTCACTCATATCAAACACACACTCACCCTGTCCATAAACCTACCCTCACACCCATATACAATCACAGACATTTTCACATACCTACCAAAACCACACTCCACTTTTTTACACAAGCATCCTCACATAAAAAAAAAACTGGCACACATGCACTTCTATGAATTATATCTAACTGTACTGGATTTTTATAATTGTATTTATGTGGAAAACTGATTTGGCTTTATTTTATGTTTTTTTAAATATAATGTTGTGTATATTTTTTTTGTATTGCTGTTGTTTTTCTGAATAAACAAAATTTAAATTTTTAAAAAATGTACATATTCAATTTGGACTAAATACAATAGTTGATATAAAACTTTCGATTGTGTTCATTTAATCTATATACGACTGTAGTATACTCAAATCTAGCAATAGCAAAGCATTGCCGGGTTCAGCTCGTAGCATTTAAAAATCCCACTCTGGCATAGCCTGTGCGCGGGTAAACTGAATGAATCAGTTTTACGTAACATCACTATTGTATGTACCTATACAACTTGTCAAAAAATAAATTATTTTTTGTGATCACAGTGTTTTTTTATTTACATCTCTTCTCTGGGTCGACCAAAGATCGGTAAATACATAGATATTTCCGTGACCATGCTAAGCTAAAGCTCGAATGCGGTCTGTACGAGTAGTACTGTGCAGACTGTGCATGCCTCTTGTCGGTAGTTTCGGTAGTTTACCAACTGAAGTTTCTGAAATCATTATTTTATTTACTTTACATTATTTTTGTTAGGTAAATGCTATTCTACAATCCCGCTTTTCTACTTTCCTTAAGATCTCGGGCAAGTTCTTGCTCAGTTTTTTTGACTATAATTATTGTGCCAAATTTTGGGCCACCTTTCTTATTTCCCTTCCCACCACCTCCCCGCTTTGTTGATATTTCTTTTCTTTTCATTTGTTATCGAGCGTATTGTTTTACTGATATATTTGTATTTATCTACGAGTTGAACCCGGAAATGCTTTGCTATTGCTAGATTTGAGTATACAGTTGTATATGGATTAAATTAACACAATCGAAAGTTTGATATAAATTATTGTATTCAGTCCAAATAGACTATGTACATTATTATTTTTGTGTTTCGGAATACATCAATTGCGAGGATATGCGGCGACCGTGAATTTTGATAAATAGGTATTTGAGCGTTATTTTTCTGTCACTGACTCGCAGATGCATTCTCGATACTGTGCGAAAAAGACAACCACATGTCCGTACCTTAAGAGGTGCCTAACTAAATATTGCCCAACTAAAATAGACAAACTTGACGTTCCGTTATCCCGTTTTCCGCACCTCAAAACTGACAGAGTGTCAGAATGAAATTTTCTTTTGGTTTTCTTTTTGAGTTTTTAGATGGTTCTAAATCCCATAATAATCAATTTATCAAAAAAAATAAAACAATAAAGACACGTCAATGGTAAATGTCTAAAGTGTAAAAAAATAATGCTCTAGTGCCATAATCCAGGGGTAAAATACGGGAATACGTTTGTATGAAGAAAAGTCAGACTGCGTTTCTTCTTAAGATGACAAAACTTCGCTTTATAATGCTTTTAGGTAACCATAGAAAAATGTTCAGTTTTCTTAAATGAAACCATTGACCTAATAATACGCATAATGCACCTTGAGCTCTCGAAAATTATGACATTTAACTCATGCCCAAACGATCAGTTATGCCCGATGCGTATTTAGTCGTTATTTAACCGACAATCGGGTTTTGACGTGATCTTGACATTTAATTCGAAACCAAAATGCCCGATTGTGTCTTTAAAGCGTGTAAAAATCTTTCGGATTAACGTGAAAAAATATTTTTTTTTTCATTTGTATGTAGTTACCCAGGTACTTGTTTATGATTGAATTTCATAACTTAAAAAAATAAATATTCACGTTTAGAATTATTTTTTTAAACGTCAAACTCTGCTCTATCTGCCAGAAGTATATTAAATGTATACAGAGATGGAGACATTGACCCATACATGGTTAAATTGAACCGATTTAACTGGATGGCAGATGGCAGGTCTCATTATGTATTCTCATTTTCCACGCATTTACGAAGTTGTAAGCATTGTAACTTGTGTATCTGTTTATATTCCTAATAAAATAAAATTAGTTATAATAAAGGAACTACGGTACCGATGTTAATATTATATTAACATTATTTTCCCTCTCCCGAACAGCACACAATACATGTTGGTATGGTATAATTGTGGTGGTGTATACGAGTATAAGTGCACGGCTTGAGCAATGGAACGATAATATATCGGGGCTGGTATTCCGAACGCGTTTACAGCGCGCTATAATGCGTATTTAGTACGTAAAAACGCGCTATACCGCGCTATAATTTCGTTTGGAATACCAGCCCAGGGGTGTTATTCCAAACGTTCTCGCGGTAGGTAAATACGCGAGATAATACAGCCGCGAGAGCGTTTAGATTAGAAATTAAATCAGGTACCATATACCATATAAATAATGTACTATAAAGTTATCTACGATTATAAGATATTTAATAACTTACTTTTTTATACTTTTATTTTATACCTTTACCATACATACATAAATATTTTAATTTATTCTGAATTATCCGATATCAGAAAAGTACAGTTTTTTAAACCTTTAAATATTTATCATCATCATTCTATGTCTGCTCATGTTGGAGCATATGGTGCCCACAAAGAGCCTCCGGGCATATCTGTCGGCTACCGGCTCTCGTGCTTTTTATCTATATATACCCTGAGAAAAAAAGTGTAAATTGTTCAGGGGGAGGAAAATCATGCTTACGAAATTCTAATATTTTGTTTGACTGCGGACCCACAGTAGTGTTGCTAGTTGCTAGAGCTGCGTACAACACCCCCTTTAAACACAGCGGCGTTGCTACAGCTGTAGACAGTGGACAAAACCCCCTACTAGACAATGCTATCACTTTCGTAAAGCGTCATGGAGGTTACGTTATTCAAAAATGGTGCTGTATAAGTCATCATTAATAATAATAGCCAAAAATCTACAATGTGCAATTAAAATAACCTTAATGAAAATAAAATTGATAATAAATTGTTTTAAAACTTTTTTTGTATTTTTTTGCACCACATCGAGCCAAGAAGCCTAGTTACAGTGATGAATAAGTTTGGAATAAATCACATTGTGTTCTCACCTGGAATCGAACCCGGAGCCTTCCGATGTTTAGTTATCATATTATGTTATACTTATTTTTAGGATGTAAAAATGTGGAGGAATCAGGTATGTATGTGTATGTAGGTATGGAAAGGCAGGGTGGTGTGGCATTGTATCCTCTCTGCTTTCTTCTGCGAGAGAACGGCGTAAAACTAATTTGTAAGTCCCGACTTTTTTCCCGGATTTTATGTCTATATTGCCAACAGAGACTGAAAATCTATGCCTTTATTCAATTTCAATGTTTATCATTTCTAATTTTAAATTCACTGCTAAGTAGTATAAACATATAAATCGCACGAATATAATTACCCACATGAGCAAATGCTGAGAAGTTCCGATCGGTCCACTTATATACTTATGTATATCCCTCCTGATCCTAACAGTTTAGATAAATTTAAAGAAATTTAATTGCAGAAAAATCCACCTTTTTATATATAAACCTTGTATATTATAAGCAAGGTAAATAATAAAGCAACTCCCATATAAAAAATAAAAAAAACAACAAAAAAATTACCTATCATGACTTAGGCCCTTTTCACACATGCCACGCAAGTCCTACCGCGTTCATCCTACAAACGTATACACAAGTTCAGCTTTTGAAGGGTGAACCCGGTAAAATTACCGCGCCGCCGCCGGGTGGATTGGCGTTGCACGTGTGAAAAGGTCTCCGCGGTGTAGTGGTCAAGACGCTTGACTCACTCACGGAAGGTTCCGGGTTCGATTCCCGGTGAGAACACAAAAATGCAATGTGATTTTTCTCAAGCCTGGGTGTTTTGTGATGTCTGGCCCGGTTGTCCCGAAAAATAGATGTTTTCGACATACGATAGCTTACGTAATTGCCATGACATGGTTTCAAAAAATAATAATTTGAAGACTATAGTTTTTAATGTGCTTCGAAAATAGACTAAAAAAAAAGCAAAACAGCAATGGTCCAGAAAATAAAGTTCAAAATATGTTTATTAGTTAATACGCAATGTACCTAATAATAAAAAAGAATAATAATAATTGAGTAGGTAAATTCCAAAATGTTGGACAATTTAGGAATTTTATTGGCAAACAAGCAAAATGGTAATCTTCAGAAGCCGTATTTTCAAGTAACCAAAACTATTGGAAGAGATCATTAAATTTGCGAAACACAGTTCTTTTTCGTTATCGGCTAGCACATGGATTGGTTTATCATTAGTAAAATAAAGTGAACGTAATATGTATAAGAAGAAACATAGTCAAATATAGAGAATGTTACAATACGGAGGTATACGACATTTCCTTGCCGGTGCCGGACTGTGTACCGTACCTATCCGATGTAGTGTATTCGTACCGGAAGACCGGAAGGCTGTCGCGGTCTGGTTCGCGGTGCGCGGGCAGGCGGCCGAGTCACGCGGTGACGTCACCGCCCGACGAACACTCACCTAGACCCAGGTCCTGCAGGATGGCGGGCACGGGGGCGGGCAGGACGGCGGGCACGGGAGCGGGCACTGGGGCGGGCACGGGAGCGGGCACGGGGGCGGCGCCGGCGGCCGGGGGCGCGGGCGGCCGCTCCGGCTCGTCCTCGCTCAGCTCCTCCCTGCTGTCCGCGAACACGGGCTCGGGCTCGCGAGGCGCGGGCGGCAGCGGCGCGAGGGGCGACGGCGCGGGCAGGCGGGCGGCCGGCTCCACCAGCAGCTCCTCTCTCTCCGTGTCCAGGAAAGCCTGCGCGGCGCGCGGAGCCGGCGCGCCCCTCTCGGGGGTGCCGAACGCGGCCTCCTCGGGGCTGGCGGAGCGCGCCCCCGCCGCCTCCCCGGCCGGCGACGCGTCCCTGTCGAGGTGTTCGAAGTCATCTAAGGAGTCCCGCTCCCTGTGCAGGCGCTCCGGGACTCCGGGAGACGACGGGGGCGGGGAGTGGTCGAGGCCCACGCCCGAAGGAGACCGTCCGGAGGAATCGATTATTCCCTCGTGCTGGGTTTCCATTTTGATATTTTTGTAAGAATTACCGCGATAACTAGAATCGTATAGAACTGTTCCGCCCGCCTCGGCTAAACGTCACTTGTGAACGATTCCGTTAGCGCGTTGCGGCCGTGAGCCGTGACTCATGCACTCATGTAGCGGTAGGCGGTGGCGCTCGGTCGACGCTCGGCTTCCGTCGTCTGACAGCCGACGAGCGATTCGAACGGCTTTCGTTTAATGCAAAAATGTCTGGCGGTAGCTGATCTTACAATGGTCAATATTTCAATCGCCCATCGTATTCATTCCGCCGGTTTTTTGTTATGAAAGAGCCGAAAGAGCGGGCAGTACGGTGGTTCACGAATATATTTTGGCCTACATATTGTAGAGATCGAATCGGCGGACAGGGATAGGAATAGAGGGGGAAGGGGACATGAGACGGGGAGGACGTTGGGGTAGTTACCTACGTTATCATTTTGACCAGATTTTGACGTTTCTGCGCAACTTTGTGTTCATTCTGTTTTATAGGTATTACCCACTTACCCACTTATTGGATGTTTTTTTTCTTTATTGTGTTGGCAATAAATTCAGATGCTCATACGTGTATAATCTCTGAGATCCTAATCATCAAAGACAAATTAAAAACATCACGTAAAAGGCCTTTAAAAATAAAAGCCTGCATACATAGTATCAATTTGTAAAAATAACCGATTTTATAACTCATTTAATTATTTTAAATTATTATTACAGCGTTTATTCCATTTTATAACTCAAAATCATCTTCCCTTTCTCCTTACCTTAATATAATGTTTCTTAATAAATACTGTAATCTTGACATATGAAATAACTGCGAAAAAATGAAGTCTGAAAGGTGCATCGAATGCCTGGGAGTAATCATTGACTGTCAACTTAAATGGTCTAACCATTTTGAAGTAGGTAATTATTAATAAGCTGAGATATTTAACCCATGTTTTCAAACAATTAAGTATTTACGCCCAGCTAAATATTATTAAAATGGTATATTATGCATTTGTACAGTCATTGCTTGTAATAATTGGATGGGGAGAGCTTTTAACAACCACATTAAACCATTATAAACTGTTCTTAAATTTATATTAAAAATAATGCTTTACAAAAATCGCACTTTTCCCTCTTTCCAATTGTTCCAAGAAGCTAAACTTTTAGACCTAAGACAAATATATTGTTTTCAATGTTTAAAATATATATTTAAGAACCAAAATTTATTTACAAGTAATTCAAATAGATCAAGTCAAAGAAGGAATCGTGCGCTAGAAATACCACATTGTAAAACGAAGCTAGCACAGAGACATGCATATTTTATAGGCCCAAATTTTTTTAATTCTTTATTAACTCATAATATTTCATTGATCCAGAACTTTCAAAATTTTACTTCAAAAGAAGGATTTTTTTTTTTTTTAAAAAAACACGCACTATCCTGGATTCAAACTAAAGATATTAAATTATGAACTGTCTCATTGATGCCCCTGAAATTTTGCAAAAGATTCTTTTTAACGTTCCCACCCGTAGACTAAGAAATAATGAAATGCTTTTCCTCGGTCACTACAGGACCAATTATGGTGCACAGTCGCCTTTGCCCAGAATGATCAGGCGGGTGAACGATCATCAAGATCTTGATTATTATGGTGTAAGGATGTCTTTCTTTACAAATCAGCTAAAGAATCTGTATAGTTAGCCTATGCTTTTTACTTAATCTAAAAAATCTATCATCTGTCTTTGCTGCTTGTTTCTGTTCCTTATATTTTTTTATTCCTTTGTAAAAATTTCTTTTAATTGTAATGATTATAATGGACTTTGTCCGTAAATAAATAAATAAATAAATAAATAAACCCTTTTTAATCATAATATATTTTGTTGCCCTTTTATTAAAGCACTATATTATTATAAGAAATGTTTAAATGTATTTCATTGCTATGTAATTATTTTTTATTTATAAATACTCTGTTTTTCCCCTTATGTATGTATGTTGTAAAAAAACAAAAAAATTATATTAAAAAAATACTTATTCAAAATATTTTATTTCTTTTGTAAATCGTACATTGACACGCAGTGAATATTACATTTTTGTGCAAGATATAAAGTGACTAGCTTGGTACTACCTACTTGATATTGCAGGTTTTCATTTGTTTGCAAGCATTATGTTTTAATGTTTGATGAGAGTGTTATTATCAGATAATAATATATATTTTTAATGCATTGGCAATAATATATGGCATATATGTGGCATAAATAAAGGCAGGTAATGTAGAAATGAATTTTTCACAGCCCACATACTTAAAAAACCTAGGTATGCAAGATGTATGCGGATGGAACCTATCCAACACATAAGTAACAGGAGCCAGGCTTTAGGTCTAATTTTATAGGGATCTTATTTTATTCAGATCTATTTTATTGCAACGGGAGTGCCTCAAGGTTCACACTTAATACCTTTAATCTTTAATATATCACAAGTTGTCTACTGTTAATTTTGGGTTGGAACCGAATGATCTATTTTCGAATGAGTCCGCAGGAAGTAATAGTAGCATAAGACAGAGGACAATAACTGTGATTAACAAGATAAAGATGTTTTGTTAATTATTTTGAAAAGAAATATTTAAAAAAAATATATATTTTTGTTATTGAGTTGAATTTGTGGCTTTTAAAAAATTGTAAGCTGGTAGAGATTTCGATAGAATTAAAAAACAAGTTTATAATTATCCTTTTCAAATAAAAATCAAACACTGATTTGAGTCTACTGAATACTCAATTTGGGAGTTCTACAAAATAAACACCAAATCAATAAATAAATATATATTTTTTAATTAACAAGATTTATTCGTTAAAAGTTCAAGAATGCATTAATGTCATTTTACAGAACAAAACAACCAATTTCCTTCGAGTACCTATTAGAAAACTCCAAAATTGATGTAGTCAAGTCCATCAGAGATTTTAGAGTTGTTTTGGACTATAAACTGACATACAACGAGCATATAGATAATACAGTAAATAAATCACTGAAATTACTTGGCTTCATTAACAGAATATCCTCTGATTTTACCAATGTCCGTACAATCAAAACTCTTTATTGCTCAACTGTTCGCCCTCTTCTAGAATATGCCTCAGTGGTCTGGTCTCCATTCTATGTCAATCGCATAAATCACATTGAATCAGTCCAATATCGCTTGCTTCGAAAAATAGCGTGGATGCTCGGACTAGAGAGAGATAATTATTCTTATGCTGAAATAGAGTCAATGTTAAATATTTCTAGTCTACAAAAACGTAGAACTAATATTGACTGCATATATATGTTCGGCATACTAAATGGTATAATCGATGTTCCATCATTACTGGGACAAGTAAAATTCAATATTCCGACTCGTAGATTGAGAAACAATGAAGTACTGTTCATCGATCAGCATAGAACAAACTATGGCCTAAATTCTCCAATGACCCGCCTTTGTCGTATTGTTAACTCAAGACAAGATCTGGACTTTTTTGGTTTAAGTTTACAACGATTTAAATGAGCACTAAATAAATAGTCCAGATCTTGTCTCGATGTCCCTTATGTTTGTCAATGCTTCTTTCTTTTTTTAAAAAATGTTTTAAACTAGTCTTTTATTATAATATTTAAACCTTATAAATTGTATACATGGACAATGTCCGTTAATAAATAAATAAATAAACAAAATCAGTTACAGAAAAATCTAATCAATATTAAAATTAAAGTGCTACTAATTTATTATTTATTATTAGTGTATACACGGCGCAGATGCCTTTTATAAACATAAACATAAATACAATTAACATACAGTGTTCTATTACAAAATTATGAAATAATATATTTATACATATTACACAGTTGTTTTATAAATGTTCTCCATAATAACTTTGAGATTTTAATACCTAACATACTTAGGTAGAAAAATACTAAAAAAAAAGATAAGGCGGTATATTTTAAATAGCAAAAATTATAAATCATTGATTTGATGGTATTGTTGCAATGTATATTGAATGCCCTAGAAATAGTACTAACTGTCTCCTGATAAGAGCTCAGGGGTTCACAACCGTTTTAAAAATAAAATATAAAAAGAAACAAAATAATGAACCTTTTAAAAAATTAAATATTAAACATTTTAAAAAAATATATGAAAATTTAAATTTTAAAAACTAAAAAAAAAAACTAAAAAAAGAAAAACAAATATCTAGTCGTACGTTTATAAATATATTTGACTCGTATTTATTTATACATTTATTTTTCTCTTTTTATAAATGAACATAAATACTTAAACATCAGTCTAAATCCTAAACTATTTTTTTCATAGCAAGTTCAAACTTCATTTGGCTAATGTGAAAAATGTCAATACAACTGATATGGTTCCCTAGATTGTGCAATCTTGAAATAGGTGAATTCATAGCATAATTAGTGGCAGCAATATCTATATGAAATGGGACATTATGTCTAGTAGTCCTAACAGGTATTCAGAATTGAATCATGTTTAGCAAGTCAGGAGAGTCCAACATGCCATTTATTATCTTAAAGAGAAACATTAAATCTTTCAGTTTCCGTTTTTTGGATTCTGGATAAACTTTCCAAATCAAGTGTGTTCATGAAGAAGTCATAGTTTAAAGATTCAATAGGAATAGATAGGTTGTAGTTGTTAAAACGTAAAAATTTTCTCTGCACTCTCTCAAGTTTTAACGAATGAACTCCGTTAATTCTAATTGAAGTTTAGACTAGTATGGAAGGAAGAATTGAAATAAATCCTTATTACTCTCGTTAGATAACTGTTGATGGCTGAATGGTGTGCTGTTGATGACCGAATAGTGTGGCTGTTGATTCCTGAAGGTCGCAGGCTGGGCTGGTGGAACTGGATCCTCGAAGGTTGCTTCAAAGTGGCAGTTGTGTAGAGTCAGCCTGAAGATAGCTGGTAGGAATTTTTCCATGTAGAGGAAGGTACCCTCAACACCTCAGTATGGATGCCAAGATCCAGAGTTCTCACGTCTCAGTGAGAGAGCCTCCACGTCTCAGTGTGGCCGCCGAAAATACAGGAGATGCAAGAGACCAATTAGATCCCTTGTACTGCTTTTGTAGCATCTGGATAGGTACCTTTTGTCGGGGTTGGTATCTATCTCTCTATTGGTCCTTAGCCCTAGGCCACCCCTTTTTCGCCACATTATAATAAATAGTTTATGATATTATACTTATTTTTACCCCACATAATTAACTAAATTCATTCATCTGTTCCTTTATTTTTAACATCCTTTTTTAGAACCCAGGCTCTTTACAAACCCAAGACCTGGGCTTGGAGGGCGAGAACTATTCATGGGGACCCGTCACAATAGATCTTCACAGGTTGTAGTAACGTCAGAAGCTTGCATAGCACTTACCCCCACCTCTAAGAATAAAAATAAGAATGTCCTCTTTAAAAAATATTCTAATTATACTTTTTATGTTATACAAAACTATACAAGAAATCATAATACTACACCTATCTATATAGTGTTTCATATTCCTATACTAACAAGGATAAGTACAGTATTGATTAAAATGGGGATAGATAAGATTAGATTAATTTATTTAAGACAAAATACATAATTTTATTTTGCATATTACGTTACATTACATATTTTATTGGTAAAAAATATTCCCAATCACCGAAAATGCTGGTATGAGGGGATATAATATATCATCATCATTCCCTTTCCGCACCTAATGGTGCATAGGGCACTGCATTGGTACACCAATCGCAGTGTATCTTGATAATTTTCTTGATACATGAAAATAAGATGATCAGTTCTACGCTTCAGGTACCAGTCCAGGGACTATGAAATATTCTGGTGTGAAAACAACCTTTAAAATAAATATTTCATATCAACCATGTTGGGAATCGAACCCGAGACCTCTCGCTTGGTAGGCAAACGTGCTGACCATTACACCACTAGGCCGACTTATACCGAAAGATAATATATATTATAATAATATCTAAAGTAAATGAAATAACATACATGGGCTGTAAGAGCCGTTTTTTAAATATGTATATCTTTTAAGTCATTTGTAAAACTTTATCGTTGTATCATCATACGCTGTATACACAAAAATGTTTAATTTTCTGTTAGTAGTATACTGCATATGTAATCTGTGCAGTGATGTACTGATAGGGTACGTTTTTAAAATATGATAAAAGTCAGTTAATATTATATTTTGGTTCCTAAAAATCCAGGGAGAGAACCTGATTGAGATCGACAAAAAAACCATGTTATTTTATGATGAAAATACAAAGTACATAAAAATATAAACTTTTTTATTTATCGGAATCGAGTTACCCTAAATTTTTGATAGCATATGCATGGTGGTTGAATGCAGCCGTGGGTGTACTCTGAGCGTAAAAGCGCGCGTAGAAAACGCATTTTCAACGCGTATTTTCGTAATAAAAGAGCGATCTCTTCGCGTGCAATTCCGTTTAGAATACCAGCCCAGAGGTGATATTCTGAATCTTCTCTACTCCCTAGAGAGTGGTTAATTATATATAAATAACTAGTACTATGTAACTATATGGGTAGGTACGTTTTCGTTTCTCTGCTTTAGAAAATATTTTACTCTATTGTACCTCAATGCCCCATAGTCTAGATTTGAGTGAAACTATCTTGTTTATGACCTTTCTGTGATCTTTGCTTTTGCTGTCAATGTGAAATTTATTTCACGTTTGGTCCGGTTTGGATGTTCGGGCGTGATTAGGAATTCGGACGTTCGCTACTGCCTAATGTCTTCAGGTTTATAGTTCATAGTTCATATTCATTTAATTTTTAACATTAGTTTTGATTATGCGGTTCTATTAAATCGTATGGTTGTATTTTGTAATCGTTAGATAAGGTCACACCACAAATTAGGTAGAGCCGGTTGACGTGTTTGGTGTGTTTTGTTCGTCGTATTACATTTAAGGATTATATTTGTCGAGTCCATTAATGGTTTAATTTGCAGTTGGACATAAGTGAGTCACTCCGGTTAAGTCAGTTTTCCGACATTTTGGTAAAAGTAATCAGTTGACATTATTTGAGAATTAATTTAAAAGGCTTTGCATTTTTTCCTGTTTTCTTAAAATGAAATCTCAATGCACAAATGAATCACATAGAAAACGAAACTTGATAGAAGGTAATGAATTCTTGATCGCAAGCGCAAATAGTGTTGATCATAAAAAACCTTCAAAGAATGAAGAATATTTCGAGGTAAGTACGATTATAATTAATTTAAAAATAGGTACTTCATTGAATTTTCCATAGATGCAATGCAATGGATTGTAAATAACCTTTAACGCTAGATTAAACAGATGAATAACATTGAACTTTAATTGGTTTTTGATAATATATTGATTGAAAAGTTGGGTTTTTAATTATTTTTGTTGTACTATAGAAAATGGACGACAGAATAAATCGCATCGACTGGTCAACTTTCGACACCTCCAAGGAATCATCGGAGGAATGCTCTCTAGTTACTACTGCCCTCACTTACCTCGGCTTCTACATCCTCATGGTGCTGAGTTTTCTCAACAAGCTCCTGTTTGCCCCCAAAGTGGCTACCGAATATGACCGCGAGGTGCGTAATGTGTCCTCTTGCAGTCACTCTCGTGTCCCCGAGTAGCTATAAGTATTATTCACGATAACAATCTGTTTCAGGGCTACCCTCCGTTGTACAACGCGTTTGATCAGTTCTACTCGCACTATGTGTACCGCCGAGTTCGTGACTGCTGGAACCGTCCCATCTGTTCGGCTCCCGGTGCCGAGCTCACCCTTAAGGACCGCGTCACACCGGACTCCGGTTGGACCTTTAAGTGAGGATTCCGTATGAGTGTTTAGGTGTCCTTCCTACATGTCCATGTCTGTGTAAATCTTTATCTTTTCTTTACATCCTAATATTAACATGTAAAAAATAGGCTTTTAGGGGCATATAAGAGTATGTATAAAAAAAAACACTGTCATCTCTGTTGTGTATAGATTCACCGGAACGCAGACACGCTGCATCAACTTGGGTTCTTACAACTATTTGGGTTTCGCGGAAACCGAAGGAGTGTGCGCCGACGAGGCGGAACGCGCCGTGCGCACCCTGGGACTGACGATGGCCAGCTCGCGCCGAGAGCTCGGCGGCTGCGTGCTGCACGACCAGCTGGAACGCCTGACTGCGCGCTTCCTGGGCACCGAGGCGGCGATGGTGGTAGGGATGGGGTTCGCCACCAACGCGCTCGGCCTTCCCGCCCTTCTCGGACCGGACTGTCTGGCCATCAGCGACGAGCGCAACCACGCCTCCCTGATCCTCGGGCTGCGCCTGTCCCGGGCCCGGGTGGCCATCTTCCGCCACAACGACATGGCGCACTTGGAAGAGGTAGTTCGCGGCAGTATCGCGCGCGGCTGCGGGGCGCCCGGGGAGGCGTGGCGGCCGTGGAAGAAGGTGTGCGTGCTGGTCGAGGGGGTGTACTCCATGGAGGGCAGCGTGGTTCACCTGCCGCAGTTGCTGGCCGTGAAGCGCAAGTACGGCTGCCACGTGTACGTGGACGAGGCGCACTCGGTGGGGGCCATCGGGCCCAACGGGCGCGGGGTCACCGACTACTACGGCGTGGATCCGTCTGAAGTGGATGTGCTCATGGGCACCTTCACCAAGAGCTTCGGAGCGTGCGGAGGATATATTGCCGGATCGCAGGTTAGAACTATAGCTACCGACTGTATTATTACTACGACTTGTGTTCGTGATATTATCGAGTGTATTGAGTCTAGTGATATTGTGTACAGAAGCTGATCAACTACATCAAGAAGAATGGGCATGCTGAGTCGTATGCGATTAGCATGTCTCCACCGGTGGCGCAGCAAATCATCAGCAGCATGAGTGTTATCATGGGGCTGTGTGGGGGCGCTGACGGAAAGAATCGCATTGACTCTCTCGCACGTAACACGAGGTAGGGCTTCAACTTTCAAAAATATTGTGTGTAATGTAAATAAAATTATGTTTTTAGTATTATTTCATGTTTTCGTTTTTACTTGGGTTTTTAAAATAGTGTTTTTTTGGATTTCCTAATTGGCTTTATTTTATGCTTACACAATATCATGTTTTTCATATACTGTGTTGCTGTTGTTTCTTATCTTATGAATGTCCTAAAGAATGAACTTACAAAATCTAAGATATGATCTAGGATAGTAGTTTTTTCTCAATTTCAAATATGAATATTTTTTAATTTTTTTAAATAAGTGTGTTGCATTATTCTTTCTCCTTGCTTGTAATGTACAAGGTTTATATTTACTTCAAAGGGATAGTTATTTATTTGTTTACTTCAAAAAAAAAAATATTCTATTAAATTTACTTCAATGAAAAACTTTGTTTAGTTATTTCGTCGATATATTATGTAAGGATCAGTGGGAGGTTTCGGCTGTAGCCTGTTTTAGGAGCCTCTCCGTATTTGCTCTAGTTACGAGGAAACCACAGAAAACTCGTCAGGAGAAGGCGGACTGTTGTAATTCTACAACAGATCGGAAGATCCACTTGAAGAGTTTTCGGCATTCGGTGTCCCGTTATCATTGTTACCTTTTATTGCCTTTACTATATCTATCATGTATGACGTTACCTCTCTTTACAAGTCCTTATGACTAATTACTACATGAACATCGTGTAAATCCTCATTTAGACTTCTGCATCGCGCCTCCAGTTGCATTCTCTGCAGACTAAAACGCATCAATAGATGGGAGACATCTTGGAGAGTAATATCATCGCATGGGCAAGTGTTAATCTCAGATATCTTGAATCTGTGTAAATAGCTCATAAATCCGCCATGTCCTGTCAGGATTTGTGTTACCAGCAGATATTAGCCTATGCAGATGACCTAGACTTAATCTATCCCAGTATTCAAAGATGATTTCTTAAAGCTAGAGATGGCTGCAAGTGACATGGGTCTTAAAATAAATACATCTAAGACTAAATATATGTTATCAAGAAAGTCACAAATAAACTATGCACAGCAGGCAATTGACGTTGAGTCACACCACATAGACAATGTCAACTCCTTTAAATATTTAGGTACTGAAATGACTAATGGTAACAATTATAGTACCGAGATTAGAGCACGGCTATCGGCAGAAAACAGATGTTATTATGGCTTGTTTAAACATCTGGAATCCAAATTGTTCATTAGAAAAACTAAGACCATTATATACAAAATTCTCCTCAGACCGGTTATTGAATATGGTACCGAATGCTGAGTTATGACCAAAAGAGATGAAAACACGGTATTAGTATTTGAATGAAAAATATTAAGGAAGATATATGGTGCCGTCAACCAAAACGGAGTGTGGAAGAGACGGTATAATCATGAATTAGAGGCACATGGCGAACCCAACATTGCGCAATTCATTAAAATAAGAAGATTACAATAGTTGGGCCATGTGCACAGAATGAATGATAACCGTACCCCATAAAAGATTCTTTATACCACTCCAGGGGTGGTATTCTGGATCTTCGCAACCCCTAAGTGACGAGACTTCGGTTCACATAATTGCCACACTGATGTTTTCTTTTATAGTCCAGTCAGTAAAATATTTGCTGCGGTAAAACACAACATAAGAATACACAAAATTATCTTATATTTGTGTTATGATAATAAATTGGTTGCAGTCTGGTAACATTACGCATGCGCGCAGGCGAGATGTCAAATTTTTGGGCACAGTGCGATGTATACAAACATGATTCTGTGCGCCTTCCGGTATATTATAACTCCATGTAAATCAGTACATTGCATTTTTTTATATGTTGTTTCCAAAAATATTGATTTCCTCGCATTGTTGCACCATTGGACTTTCCTGATAATGGGTTAAAATATCGGTAGTCGGATGGCAGAAAGGACCGTCTGTAATTTTCAAAAATGTTCAGGAGAGCTGAAATATGACTTAATTTCAAGACTTTAATCCGCAAACTAAAATACTCTAGTTTTGCTTTTTAATAATAATTAACCATTCTAAATGATGCTGTTTTTTCTTTGTGTATTTCAGTAAACTAATATTATTCTATATCATTTAGAATGATGCTATTTTTCTACGAGTATTTACTGAAAGGCTGTCGCGCCACTGAAATATTATTTAAAACTTTTGAAAACTAAAAAACAGAGAAAAGTACAGATGGTCCCTTCTGCCATCTGACTACCGATATGTATTTTTAAAACTCTTCACTTTGAATCTGGAGCAATGTCAATATTAGGTTTTTTTCAACAGAAAAAAAGCTGCTGAAAACATGAAAGTCTAGGCATTTAAAAAGCTTATGAACTGTCATGGGTTGGTTTAAGTGATCACTTAACGCACTGTGTACATTCCCTATTTTGCCTGTGGGTAGTTGCCTTCCATATTTATGTATGACAAACTAGCGACTCTATTGTTGAAAACGGGCAAGTTTTAAGAAGGAGAAAGTGATGTTGAAATATCATTATACACGTATCTGCGCCCGATGATGCAAAGTGCGCTACATAAATAAACTAAATCTCTATCACCTGTCATCTGAAGTCGAAGTGGTCCACTCTTACGCTTCAGGTGCCAGCCTGGGGGCAGTGAAACATAGTGGGCAGCGTAAGACACCTTTTTATTAAACTAATATTTTGTGTCGACCTCGGGAGGAATCGAACCCGGGACCTTGACATGGTAAGCAAATACCCGAGCCAACCGCTACTCTGGACAGGCGGACCAATCTGCTCTCGCTTCCCTTTTTATGATTTTTAGCCGAGAATGACCGTCGATTTGAAAACACTTGTCCAGGATTCCAGTTCTATTTCACATATAGAACTGTATTTGTCATCCTTCCGGAAAGAGTTGTTCTCCAAACGGCATGATATAAATATTAATTTTATTTGATTTCAGATATTTCAGGAGGCGCCTGAATCAGATGGGGGTCATCACGTATGGGCACGAGGAATCCCCCGTAGTGCCTATGATGGTGTACCTGTACTCTAAGATCGGGCTGGTGGTGCGCGGACTGGCGGCGTCCGGCGTGGCCGCGGTGGGAGTCGGCTTCCCTGCCACGCCGCTCATGATGGGCCGCATTCGCTTCTGCCTGTCCGCCGCTCACACGCGAGCGCAGCTCGACCGCTCACTGGACGCCATCCGCCGTGTCGTGACCCGCGTCGGCCTCGACTACTCGCGCAAAGCTCGAGAGCGCGATGCCATTCCCTACTAGTTGCCGGTCGCTGGCTGCTGGCTGCTGACCGGTCCTAGTTCTAGTTCCATTGCATTCACAGTCCAGGTTGATAACTTGAAGTGCCTAATAGAATTTATAACGTTTCTCTGTGATGCTTCATATGCGAGCTCATGAGATCGGATACATATTCGACCTCACAAGCTAAAACTGAAGTATTGTATTTATTATATTGTTTTTGCAGTTAATTTTATTAAATTTATTTTCAAATATCTTTTAAAATTAAAAAAAATGCAAGAAACACTGTGCTCATTAATTATTTGGAGTTTCAACCGACCGGAATGTTCACATTCCTTCCCAACATGGAACTTATGACCACCGCAAGTTCATTCTGTTGGAATAATAATAAATTGAAAACTTCGTTATTAGTGTTACGCGTTTATCCTTTTAAAATAACAAAACTCTAGTTTCGGAAGAGCATTCTTCTATCAACCATTCCGTTATGCAAAACTAATATTATAAATACGGATGATTATTTCTAATCTATACGAAAACAGTAGGAAAAAATCGGAGGTAGAAACGAATGTCGGGCTCGGTGGGTAGGTAGGTAGGTATTCCACTTATCTAAGGAGCCGGCATATATTATATGGGCCCTAGTCAAGAGGAAAGATAAGGAAACACGATTAATGGAGAAATTCCGCTGCATTGGTTTCTACCTCTGATTGATTTGTTTTGTTTTTTGTACAGATTCTATGTTTTCACCGTGAACAATATTCTCTCCCGAAACTATAGTTGTGTTTCTCTAATAGAATAATTGTGTAAAACTAACCACAAAGTTTGTGCTTTATAACAATTTGTGAAGTGTTTACGAAGTGAATGCCTCTTCATTTAATAATAATGATTCCATTCGATCTATGGGCGATTTCCCATCAGTTCACACTGGGTGGGTTAAACGCTTATTCTCAGTCTAAGTCTATAAGTAACCATGTTTGAAATTGTTACTTTTAATACCATATACAAGTAAACGCCGGAACAGTCTGAGAGACACAGGCGTATAAAAAATCGGCGTAAAACGAACACAAATATAATGGAATAATGGAATTTCGTTGAGGCTTTTTATTATTTTGGAAATATCCACTAGGCATGATGTAATTTGGCGGCCTCCGTGGTGGAGTGGTCAAGACGCTTGACTCACACATGAAAGGTTCCGGGTTCGATTCCCGGTGAGAACATAAACATTAAAATGTGATTTTTCTCAAGCCTGGGTGTTCTGTGACTTCACTATCACCATTCACCAATTGGGTCTCCTGGTCTGTTGTGGTGCAAAAACAAATAAATAAATAAGTAATTTTGAATATGTTTATGTTTAAATGCTTTGTCTGTTTCACTAAGTTGTATGCCTTCTTTCCTGCATTCCGATTCTAATTCATATCTTTCCTTATCAAATATGTGGTTAGGTTAGGTTAGGTTTTTTTTTTTTTCTTGTGTCACTTGATATCCCTTGCTTATAACTATATAAGGTGATATTTTGGGTCTGTACTTTATTATTGTGCTGTGTATATGATTTTATGTATATTTATGTATTGTGTTTTAGCTGTCACATGGACTATTAGCACTTTCCGACATTTGTCAAGTGCCGACCCATCACTTACCAGTTCCGTTTGCCTACGCTTTACCAAACAATGTTGCGGTTTCCAGTTTTGTGTCACCCCTCCCACACAGACGATCACCTTGCAGTTTCCGCCTTGTTCATCTAGTTCACCCATCTTCACTCATCTAGTCATCACAAATTATCTAGCACCACGCATGCCCGCTGAGACTCGGAAATGGGATCAACACCATAGTCAAGGGAACCATGTAAAACCATGACTGGAAAGGGATTAACATTAATAACATGATAACGAAAAATATAACCAAGGTTACATAACAATAAGTTCGTAACAAAAGATACATATCATCTCCTCGCAGTAAATATATGACAAAAGTTACATAACAACTTTATAACAATAATGTAACAAAAGTTACATAACAGAATCTGTCAAAACAACAAGTAACAACTAGTAACAAAAGTTACATAACAATAACAACTGTAAAATGATATAACTATAGTGACTTAGAGATAAAATGTAGCTATGTTATTTGTTAGTGCATGCATATCACAGTTGAAAAGTTTTTGGGTACCAGCCCCATTACTTGTTCATTGGTCTTTTTCTGTCTATGATTAGTTTAGCGTAAGATACAAACTTTTGGGACAATGTGTCGTGCTGTAGAACTTTCCGAAAATCTTCAATTGCTACATTTATTTTGTTGCATTCTTTTTCAAAATTGTACCTATCTATCGCAAACATTGGGCAGTGTAGTAGAAGATGTTGGACATCTTGTTCGCTTAACGTATCACATGGGCAGGCACTGCTACTCTCCAATTTAAATCTGTGAAGATACGAAAGTGTAGCACCGTGACCTGTGAGAATTTGTGTCAACTCAAAGGTGGGTCTATTTGCTTTACTAAACTGCTTGCAGTCATTTAAGTTTTCAAAGAAATACTTAGTTACTGACCCAGTGGAGCTGGTTTGATAGCGGTGTTCCCATTCTTTAAGAGACTCTTCTCTCAGTTCCCTTTTTGCGTAGCTTAGCGGAAATTTCGTGTACAGTTTTGCAGTTTTGACTTGCAAAGCTGCGTTTCTTGCTAATTCATCAGCTCTATCATTTCCAGAAAGACTGTTGTGGCCATGTATCCACAAGAATTAGCATTTAATGCCACTTTTCTTGATGATTCTTGTATACAGAATACCATTGGATTATTAGGCGTCTGTCATCTAGCGCCTGTATTGAGCTTTTAGAATCTGACAAGTTGACAATCTTCCAGCTTTTCATTTTGCTAGTGACCCATTCTAGTGCCTTCACAATTGCGAAGAGTTCGGCTTGGAATACCGTGCAGTAGTCTGCCATGGGGAGCTTCTTACTGTATAACTCTCCGGAATTGTCAAATACGGCGAAGGCAGCGCCTACTTTTCCTCCGGTTTTACTGCCGTCTGTGTAGATATCGATTTCATCTTCTGGAAATTCATGTCTGGCCTATGTTTCTGGATGTTCAGTAGATAAGCCCATTTGTTCACTTGGATGTGGAAGGCAGGATCGCCTATACTGATAGGCGATCCTGCCTCAGTACAATATGTCATTTGGAGCATTTTGGATCGTAAGGTTCAATTTGGTGTAGTAGATATTGCTAATTTCTTTAATTCTTATATCCAACGGTATGAGTCCTGCAATTGCTTGAACTGAAGTGAGGTTATAGTTCGATATGTTTTGCACATTCTAATTCCCATTGACTGTTGGACTCTATTAAGTTTCGTTTGGATGTTTTTTGGATGAAGATCTAATTACGGGTTATGGTGGCTTCATGAGCTACCTGCATCGCTTCAAGCTCTCAGAGATCGACAGCTGCCCATGCGACGATGAAACTCCTCAAGATGTCCCTCACCTGTTGATGCATTGCCCCTTTTTCAGCTTTCAAAGACAACAGCTGGAGGCGCGATGCAGAGGCCTGGGTGAAGATCTATGTGACATCCCATCGGTTATAGGTAATAAAGAACTCACACGAGAGGTAGATAGTATACATGATAAATATAGCACAGGAAATTGGTAAAATAAACCAAAGTAGGGAACAAAATGCCGAACCCTTCTCTAGTGGAGCGAAAGGCCTGTTGACTACTGCCAACAGGCCGGCTTCTCCTGAAGAGTTTTAAGTGGTTTCCTCTCCACGTGAGCAATTGCTGAGAAGTTCCTGATTAGCCCACATTAATATATCCCTCCTGATCTTGGGACTATTGGTAGTTTAGATAAATTTTAAGATATTTAATTGCAGAAAAATCCACTTTTTGAAATATAAACCTTGTATATTATAAGCAAGGTAAATAATAAAGCAACTGCCATATAAAATTTTTTTTTGAAAAAAAAACCTAACCTAACCTATTTTGATGTCCCTGGTGGACAGGAGAACTAAATGAACTCAAAAAAGAAGTCATTAGACTTTAAGAGGAAATTGGTTAACTCGGCTGCGGGTAGAAGAAATCTCATAACATTACCAGCATACATAGAGATCAAGCAAAAATATAAAGAGGCGATTTCATTAGCTAAGACTAAAAGCTGGAAGGATTTTTGCACGGGACAAAATAAAGATACGGTTTGGTCTACGGTACAAAAAATATTGAAAAACTCGCAATCACGACCTCCAGAGACGCTTAAATTCAACAGCGTTCAAACTACCTCAGCGCAGGAGTTGGCAACTGAACTTCTTAAGCATTTCTTTCCGGATGACACCATGCACGGAGAAACAAACGAGCAACTTGAAATTAGGCAAAATAGAGTTCAAAATCTATTAACCGAAGATGACATTTCTTTTACACTATTAGAAATAAGAAATATATTATTTAGCTCAAATTCCAGTAAAGCACCGGGCCGTGATCATTTCACTGCAGACATTTGTCGAAAATCTTTTGAATGCATTCCGAACATTCTCCATGGCATATTTAATGCAAGTCTTTAGACTTGGCTGTTTCCCAGCCTTATGGAAAATTGCCAGAATTAAAATTATCCCAAAACCTGGAAAGGAAGTTTACGGAGACGTAGCTTCATACAGGCCAATTGGTCTTTTACCCGTATTTGGAAAGGTCTTAAAAAAAACTTTTAATCAAAAGGATCTCATGGAGCCCCAATCAAAACGGATTTACCCAACAAAAGAGTGCCGAAGACGCCATGGTAAATGCGGTCTCTCTTTGATAGGAAGCTATAAAAAATGGATACCATGTTTGTGCAATATCCTTAGATATAAAAGAGGCTTTTGATAACGCATGGTGGCCCCATATATTGAATCAGTTAACTAAACTAGAATGTCGAACTTAGGTTAGGTTAGGTTAGGTTCCCCCCTGCGTCTGTCACCTTGTCGTGGTAGGGGGGCTTGTCGTCACTTCGGTGACTACTAAGAACAGACACAACCTGTATGATTATGTCAAATTTACTATCTACAGTTACGGTGCAGGGTGTCGGACGCCCAGTACCGGTGGTCGGGAGTGAGCAAGCGGGCTCCCGGGCATCGTCAGCCAGTGATCGCAGTGCGGAGGGGGTGGCCGACCTGGCCCCCACCGCATTTTCTGCTACAGGAAGCTTTTCGCGGCTGAAAGAGTTGCTTGCGCTACATCGCGCTGAGTTGGAGAAACTCAAAGTCTTTATCCGGGGGAGAACAAATGTTCATCTGTTCATCCTGTGAAGGAGGGAATCGTGTCTCTCACCAATTCCCTCCAATTAAATGATGAGCACTTGGAGGATCTTTCCGCGTCTCCCACTTCCATCACGGGAAAGGAAAATGTGGCCTTGAACATTTCGATTCATGGCAAAAAAGCAAAAGTTGCAAAACCGCCAGAACCGGCTCTAAAAAGAGATAAAATGCCCAAGGCAAAGAGTCTTTTTCCATCCCCCGCCATCTCTCCGTTAGGGGGTCTTCCTTCCACCTCAGCTCAAGCGAAACGGATGGCACCACCAACAGATGGGGAGTGGAAGAAAGTCGCGAGGAAGAAAATTAAAGGAAAGAAACGCGAGAATACAGGGAATGTCGGCAGACCATGCAAAAGTGAGGCAGTCATTGTCAAGGCGACAGACTCAGCCTCTTATGCGGAAATCTGCCGAAAATTGGCCAAACATCCGAAGATGATCGCTCCTGATGCGCCTCAGGTAAGAGCTGCCAGACGCACCAAGTCAGGAGATCTTCTGCTGGAAGCCAAGAGATCCGTGGCAAACCTTGTAATGATCGTCAAGGAGATTGCTGGGGAAGGTACGACCGTGCGTCGCATGATCCCCACTACAACGGTCTCCATTCGGGACCTTGATGAAGGAGTAACTATCGGGGACGTTATGGACGCCCTGGTGAAACAGGCTGACCCGGACAGGACGGAGCACATCCGGGTTCTGAGTTTGCGACCCTCGTTTGGAGGCACCCAGGTGTGCTGGTGTGTGCTTCCTCATGGACGACACACCACCGAGCTCCTGAATAGGGGTAAGCTCAGGATTGGCCTGGTTGTGTGCCGGGTCCGGGAGCGGGCTAGCCTCACACGATGCTACCGCTGTCTGGAGTACGGGCATATGGCGGCATCGTGCCAGTCCACGGACAGATCTGGAATGTGCCGCAACTGCGGCCAGCCAGGACATAAAGCCGTGGACTGCCGGGGAAGCCCACACTGTTTCCTCTGCGCTGGCAGTGGCCGCAGAGAGAGTATCAAACACCGGAGTGGAAGCTCCGGATGTAAGACATTCCAAGAGGCGCTCGCATCCGCGAGAAAGAGACCAAAGAAGGCCCTTCCTTGACCATCCGATTCCTGCAGATCAACCTGAATGGCTGCAAAGCTGCCCAGGATCTGATGCTGCAGGTGGTACCGGGCTGGGCGGGCCATAGCGCCCGCGACAAATGAGGCGAAAAGGCAAACGACGAAAAGGCAAGGCGCCTGCGCCTTACTGCGCTTAGTTATGAAGAGGGCGTTAGTTTTTTCCTCTGAAAATATCAATTTGACTTTGTCTCCCCATTCAGTGACCGAGGAGAGCGTTTCATTAGTTATACTCTCCAGAACGTTAATGTCTTTGTGCTTTATGACCAGTAGTACATCATCTGCAAATGCTTGTAAATGAACATTGCAGACATATTCTTTTTGTAAAAGTTCGTCTAGGACGATATTCCAAAGCACCGGGCCGCAAGCAGATCCCTGTATGCAACCCTTATTGGAGCCTTTCTTTGAGCTGGCTCCTGCGTATTTTATTTCTACCATCCTATCCGAAAGGTAGTCCTTGAACATGTTAAATATGTTCAAGGGGCAGTCAAGTCGCGCTAGTTGCCGGAGGATGTGAGGCCACCAGGCATTGTCGAACGCTCCCTTGATGTCAAGGGATATCACACACACGTGATAACCTTCCCTTGTTGCCGTCTTGATGCAAGTTACTGCGTCAAGCATGGCGTCCTCTGTACTTTTTTGTCGAGTAAAACCATATTGGCGAGGACTCAATTTATTATATTTGTTGAATTTCCATGATATTCTATTAATTAAAAGTTTTTCTAGGACTTTACCTAAGACTGGTAAGAGTCCAATGGGTCTATAAGAAGTGACATTGCCGTAGTCTTCTTTGCCCGGTTTGGGTATAACTTTTATTCTTGCTATTTTCCACAGTAGTGGAAAACAGCCAACTCTAAGGCAAGCGTTATATATGCTGACAAGAATTTCTGGATGGAGCTTGAACGCCATCTGGCAAATGTCTGCAGTGAAGTGATCACGACCCGGTGCTTTTCCGGAATCTAATTCTAAAAGTGTTTTTCTTATTTCTAGTTCGGTAAATAGTACATCATTATTTTTCAGAAGCGCTGCTTCTTTGTTTTGTCTAATCAAAAGTTGCTCGGCTGATTCTTGTGACAATGAGTCATCGGGAAAGAAATGTCTAAGAAGCTCGGTGGCCGACTCCTCCGCTGAGGTTGTTTGTTTATTTTGGAACTTTAGAGTTTCTGGGGGGCGATATTGCGTTGATTTGAGAATTCTTTGCACTGTTGACCACGTGGTTTCTTTCGATTGTGCCGAACAGAAATTTTTCCAGCTCTGGGTTTTGGTTGTCGCAATCAGATTTTTATATTCTTGTCTAATCTCCAGATAGGCTGGTAATGTGACATTTACTCTCCGGCTAGCGGCTGAGTTCACAAGTTTACGTTTAGCTATAGTCACGTCTTTTTTCATTTTAGTCAATTCCGTTGTCCACCATGGACATTTTTTGAGAGGCGCTGTTTTCATAGTGGGTATTGACGATCGACAAGTTTCAGAGATTGCGTCAGTGTAAAGGCTGACTTGTCTGTTTAGGACACTCTGTTCGTTATTGGAGTCGATATCTGTTTGGGATAGACCCTTTTCCTTTAATATCTTTGTTAGGGTTGTGCTGAATTTGTCCCAGTTTGCTTTGCATGTTTTGTACAGAAATGTTGTATCAGCGTTATCTTTAGTGAATAAGTGAGTTTTTAATAACAAATCGAATGTTATTCCATTGTGGTCTGACAGTGCTGCTATTTCTCTATTAACCATCCATTTGTCGACTAGGCCGATCATGTTGGAGGTGCAAACCGTGATGTCTATGACGCTTTTTAATAATTTGCTGCCTCTTATGGTTTCAAAAGTAGGCAGGTTTCCTGTATTAACAATATGTAGTTGTTTTTGCGATATGAAGTCAACGACTTTATCGCCTCTTTTGTCGGTTCTATCGCTCCCCCACCAAATGCTCTTAGAATTTGCATCGGCACCGATTACGATTTTACATTGGCCTTTGTCTTCCGTTACTGCGTTGAATTTACTCAGGCTGGAGTCAATGTCTTCACTCGGTGAAAAGTAAAGAGAGCCGATTATTAGTGGTTGCGACTCCACCGTTGCTTCAATGAAAATATTGGCGTTATTGCTATATTTATCAAGTAAAATGCAGTTTTTAGAAAATTCCTGATTAAATATTATTATGGCTGCCCTGACCGGGAAATTTAAGCCACTTTTTTGGAAAATCTTTCCTCCATACGTAGATTTGTTAATTTTACCGGTGCTTCCAACATACAGTTCCTGTACTAAAGCGATGTCAAAATGTTGTTCAACCGCCTCTTTGAGAAACGATACGGTGGCAGATTCGCATCTTTGTAGATTAGCCTGAGCAACTTTAATGATACTAAATGGTTTACTGGCCATAGTCAACCATGTTCTTATACCTATTTATTTGCCTCTGGTGCGCCGGGCACTCTAATGACAGAGCTTTATGGTTCGTTGGAGTATTTGTTTTATACAATTTGTTGACCAAGATGCAGTTATTGCACTTGGTCGTGGTGCCCTTTTCTGTGCATTGGGCTGCGCGGTGTTCTCCACCACACTTCCAACACACTTCTTTATTTTTACAGTGAGCCACGGAATGTCCGTAGCTCATGCATTTCTGACAAGATATTAATGAAATATACTCTGCTACCCCAACTTTAGCGTAGCCGATATTGACTCTGCCCATCTCTACGAGACGGGTCCAAATTTGCGGTTGAACCGCAAGGACAGCACATTTACGGCTGTTATCTTTTTTAAATGGCAGAGTGAAAAGTACTGCTGCCTTACATTCTGCCGTTTGGTATGCAGAGCTGTCAAAGTCATTTTGATTAAAAAGGGCCTCAATGATTTGTTCTTTTGTGAGATCTGCGTCCACACCTTTTAAAATAACTTTAGGCCTAATTTTAGCGCCATTTTGTACAATGAGCTCATTATTTTTTGCGATTTCGCTTGTAGGTTTTTACATTGGTCCTCAGTGTCGCATTGAATAATAACTTTATTGTTGGCCGTCTTTTTTAGGGACCGAACTCCAACGCCTAATGTTACCACGTTGATGCTACTTTTAATGGTTTTTTCCAGGGCCTCGCTGGCTGTGGGCAGTTTTCCTTGGATGACTACTGTATGCCGTGTTTTGGGTTTTACAACTATAGGCTCGATTGAAAGACCGCTTTCTGGCTTAGCATTGGTTGCTGCAATGTGAGCATAGCTTATGGCTGAGGATGCGGTAGCAGGCGATAATGAAGAGCTTTGGGGCATAGTAATCTGTGCTTTGAACGAGGTCAAGGCTTCACTATGCTTTATTTCTTGTACAAGAGCCTGCTCAGTATACAAAAGTTGTGCTTTAAGAGACTCTGCTTCAAAGCGAATTTTTGTCGCCGAGGCTTCAGCGGCAATAGCAGTATTTGCAAAAATTATAGCTTTGAGGCAGTCACGAATTTCTGCTTTAATGGAGCTTTTAATGTTTCCACTATTTGACAATGCGCGAATCGCTTGCTCTGCTTTTGATTTAATGGTATCTGTGGGCGAAAGTATCATGACGATTTCATGACTTTGCTCTTCGGGGCATTCTTCATCATCCGAAAATGCTTTTTTCGATGTTGAAGGAATCGTAGAGGGAGGAGAGAGTGGGCCTCCCGGCAAAGATCTGTCAGGAGGATCTTTTCGGGTTCTCCGTGGAGGGGTTCTAAGAACCATTCTACAAACCCAAAATTTAAGTTAAGCGAGAAAGTGCTATCCGGCCGACGGGCACGGTCAAAAAAAACGTCACACGACACGAATCTAAAATGAATGAATTTACCGTTGAGAAAAGGAGATGATGCTAGTGAGTTTACTGAATTTAGTAGAAAATGAACTAAAGGACGCGCACTAAAATGGCTTTACAAAATGGCAAACGACAAAATACCGAAAACAAAAATGAAAGACGAGAAATGCAATGGATTAGTAATATATGTAAATCACTCACCGATCTGGAGACTGGTCACAACACAACTGAATTGATTTTAAGCGGATGTATGCACGCGGAGTAAAATGGAGGTACCAACTCACAAAAACGATTTTAAATAGAAAAAAAAAAAGAAAAATGGTACCAACTCCCAGAATTTAAATTGCCAGAAAGAAAAAGAAAAAATAAGCGAAAATTTACTGACAGTACCTACTTAAAGAAACAAGAAGCTAAATTATTTATTATTTGTTGACTGAATTTACAATAGACTCTAAAATAAAACTGAATGAAAAGATAAAGAAATTTACTGAAGCGAATAAAATAAACACGAGTTTACGAAAAAATATGTATATAAATACGATGAATGAAAGTGACGCTACTGATTTTATGCTGAAAAAATTGATTTCGGAAGTTAAAATTAATAAAACAACGTTTCGAAAACAAAAATGGAAGCAACACGAGTTAATCGAAACGAAAATGAATTTAATTACTGACGCCACTGATAGAATGTCACACAATACAAATTGCAAATGGACGCTTCTCGAATAAAATGGACTTAGTAAAATGTCGCGATTCCCAGTCCAGTGCCACGCTTCATGCACAGGCGGTCACCTTGCGGTTTTTGCCAAGTGCGCGCTGCGCACACTAACCTAGTCACCACAACATTTCCAGCAACTCGTGCGCATGTCGAGACTCGGAATTGGAATCAGCACCGTTGTCAAGGGAACCATGTAAAACCTTGACTGGAAAGGGATTAACGTAAATTTATATTTCTATAACATAATAACAATAAATGTAACGAAAGTTACATAATAATTTGTAACAATAAGTTATATAACAATAGATAACAAAAGTTACGCACCTACTTCATAACATGTAGCAAAAGTTACATATCAACTTCAAAACAATAATGTAACAAAAGTTACATTACAGAGTCAGTCAAAGCAACAAGTAACAACAAGTAACAAAATAACAGTAACAACTGTAAAATGGTTAAACTATAGCAATTTAAATATAAAATATAGCTATGTCTATTGTTAGTGCATGCATATCACTGTTGAAAAGTTTTGGGTACCTGCCCCATTACTTGTTCATTGGCCTTATTTTTTCTATTATTAGTTTAGCGTAAGACACGAACTTTTGGTACAATATGCTGTGCTGTAGAACTGTCCGAAAATCTTCAATTGCAATTTTTCTTTTGTTGCACTCTTTTTCCAAATCATACCTTTCTTTCGCAAACATTGGGCAGTGAAGGAGAAGATGTTGGACATTTTGCTCGCTTAGCGTATCGCATGGGCAGGCACTGCTACTCTTCAATTTAAATCTGTGAAGATACGAAAGTGTAGCACCGTGACCTGTGAGAATTTGTGTTAATTCAAAGGTGTGTTTGTTTGCTTTGCCAAATTGCTTGCAGTCATTTAAATTTTCAAAGAAATATTTAGTTACTGACCCAGTAGAGCTTGTTTGGTAGCGGTTTTCCCATTCTTCGAGAGACTTTTCTCTTAGTTTCCTTTTTGCGTAGCTTAGTGGAAACTTTGTGTATAGCTTTACAGTTTTTACGTGTAAGGCTGCATCTTTCGCTAACTCATCAGCTCTATCATTTCCAGAGAGACCGTTATGACCACGTATCCACAAGAATTTGCATTCAATGCCTCTTTCCTCGAGATTTCTCGAAGATTCTTGTATGCAGAATACCATGGGATTGTTAGGCGATCCATCATCTAGCGCCTGAATAGAGCTTTTTGAATCTGACAATAAGTTGACAGTCTTCCAGTTTTTCTTTTTGCTAGTGACCCATTCTAGTGCCTTCACAATTGCGAAGAGTTCGGCTTGGAATACCGTGCAGTAGTCTGCCATGGGAAGCTTCTTACTGTACAACTCTCCGGAATTGTCAAATGCGGCGAAGGCAGCGCCCACTTTCCCTCCAGTTTTACTGCCGTCCGTGTAGATGTCTATTTCATCCTCTGGAAATTCAAGTCTGGCGTACGTTTCTGGATGCCCAGTAGATAAGCCCACTTGTTTGCTTGGATGTGGAAGATCTGTATAGGCGATCCTTCCTTGATACAATATGTCGTTTGGAGCATTTATGATAGTATGGTTCAATTTTGTGTAATAGATATCGCTAATCTCTTTAATTCTAATATCCAATGGCATGAGTCCTGCAATTGCCTGGACCGAGGTGAGGGATGCAGTTCTATATGCTTTGCTTATTCTTATTCCCATTGACCGTTGAATTCTATTTAGTTTTGTCTTTTTTGCTTTTCTCTTAGTTATAAATAGAGCATTTGTTTTTTCTTCGGAAAATTTTAATTTTACTTTGTCTCCCCAAGAAGTGACTAAGGAGAGAGTTTCGTTTGTTATTTGTTCCAATAAGTTCGTATCTTTGTGCTTTATTAAAACTAGGACATCATCTGCAAATGCTTGTATATGAACATTGCAGTGATAACTTAACTGTAAAAGTTCGTCTAGGACGATATTCCAAAGCACCGGTCCACAAGCAGATCCCTGTATGCAACCTTTGTTTGAACTTTTATTTGAGTTTGCGCCAGCGTATTTAACTTCTACCATCCTGTCGGAGTGGTAGTCTTGGAAGACATTGAATATGTTCTTCGGGCACTCAAGTTTTGTTAATTGATTTAAAATATGGGGCCATCAAGCGTTATCGAAGGCCCCTTTAATATCTAAGGATATAGCACAGACATGGTAACCATTCTTTGTTGCTTCTTTAATGAGAGTGACCGCATTCACCATGGCGTCTTCGGCACTCTTTTGTTGGGTAAATCCGTATTGATTAGGGCTTAGTTTTTCAAGTTTATTGAATCTCCATGAGATTCTTTTGATTAGAAGTTTTTCTAAGACCTTTCCAAATACGGGTAAAAGACCGATTGGCCTATATGAAGACACGTCTCCGTAATCTTCCTTACCTGGTTTTGGGATTACTTTTACTCTGGCAATTTTCCATAGTGCTGGGAAGCAGCCGAGTCTCAGGCTCGCATTAAATATGCTATGAATGGTGTTCGGAATGCATTCGAATGTTTTTTGGCAAATGTCTGCAGTGAAATGATCGCGGCCCGGTGCTTTACTGGAATTTAAACTAAATAGAATATTTCTTATTTCTAATAAAGTAAACGGCATATCATTATCGGCTAGTAGATTTTTTGCTATATTTTGCCTAATTTCGAGTTGCTCGCTTGTTTCACCGTGCGTGGTATCATCCGGAAAGAAATGTTTAAGAAGCTCAGTTGCCGACTCCTGCGCTGAGGTGGTTTGAACGCCGTTGAATTTAAGCGTCTCGGGGGGTCGTGATTGTGAACTTCTTAATATTCTTTGTACCGTAGACCAAACCGTATCTTTATTTTGTCCCGTACAGAAATCCTTCCAGCTTTTAGTCTTAGCTAACGAGATCGCCTCTTTATATTTTTGCTTGATTTGCAGCCGAGTTAACCAATTTCCTTTTTAATCTAATGACTTCTTTTTTAAGATCATTTAGTTCTGCAGTCCACCAGGGACATTTTTTGGTTTTTGAGGCTTTGATGTTGGGGATGGATGAGCGACAGGCTTCAGATATTGCATCTGTAATAGTACTTACCTGTCTGTTTAGGACGCTCGGTTCAATATTTTCGTCTATTTTTATTGAATTTAGCTCTTTTTCTGTTAATATTTTCTTTAAGGTTTTTTGAAATGTTTTCCAGTTTGCTTTGCTGGTTTTGTATAGAAACGTCGTAGCGTCATTTACACAAGTATTAGAGTCCGTTTCTAATTTAATATTAAATGTAACTGCATTATGGTCTGAAAGAGCGGCTAGCTGTCGGTCGACTCGCCATTTTTCGACTAGACCAATCATGTTTGTAGAGCATGTTGTGATGTCTATGATGCTTGTTAACAGATCATTTCCTCGAAACGTTTCGAATGTGGGTGTGGTTCCCTCGTTTAATATGTGAAGTTGATTTTGGGACATGAAGTCATTAACTCTATCTCCTCTTTTGTCTGATCTGTCGCTGCCCCACCAGATGCTCTTAGAATTTGCATCTGCCCCGATAAGAATTAGATTTTTGATCTTATCGTTCAACAAGGTGCTGATTTTGCTCAGGCAGGAGTCGACGTCTTCGCTTGGAGTAAAATATTGGGAGCCTAATACAAGTGGTTGTAATGTTGTTTTAATTTCAATAAAAACGCTCGTAGTATCACTATATTTATCTAAGAGTATGCAGCTCTGAGATATCTCAGAGTTAAAAATTATAACGGCTGCCTTTACTGGTGAATTTCGGCTACACTTTTGAAATATTTTGCCACTGAACGTTGATTTATTGATCTTTCCGGTGTTACCAGTATACGGCTCTTGTATGAGTGCTATGTCATACTTTTGTTGTATAGCTTGTTCTAAAAATGACAATGTGGCTGCCTCGCATCTTTGGAGGTTTGCCTGAGCAACTTTAATGGTTTTTATAGATTTACTGTCCATAATCGACCATGTTTCTATATCTAACTAGTTGTCTTTGGTGTGCCGGACACTCCAGACTTAGAGCTTTGTGGTCAGTTGGTGTTTTGCTTTTATAAACTTTGTTGACTATGGAGCAGTTGTAACATTTAATTTTTATGTCGGTATTTAAGCATTGAGCAGCTTTGTGCTCTCCGCCACACTTCCAACAGACCTCTTTGTTTTTGCAATGAGCAACGGAATGTCCGTAACTCATGCATTTTTGACATGAAATGATGGCCATGTATTCTGCCACCCAGACTCTGTCGTACCCAATATTAACGCGTTCCATTTTAACGAGGCGGGACCAAATTTCAGGCTCGACTGAAATCACGGCGCATTTGCGTGTGACATCTTTTTTAAAAGCTAGTGTAAAGAGAACGGAAGCCTTAGGAGTGGAAGTTTCATTAGTGTCTATTAGGGCTGTGTTTCGATTAAACAGAGCAGTTACGATCTGTTCTTTGGTAAGATCGGCGTCGATCCCCTTCAAGATGACCTTTGGTCTAATCTTGGTGCCGATTTGGGCTTTAAGACTGTCATTTTTCGAAATTTCGGCCGATAGCTGGTTGCATTGTTCTTCAGTATCGCACTGTATAAGAACTTTATTGTTTGTTGTCTTTTTAAGGCTTTTTATTCCGATCCCTAATGCTGCAACGTTGACGGTGCTTTTAATAGTTTTTTCGAGGGTTTCGCTCGCTGTAGGCGTTATTTTACCCTGAATAATAACCGTGTGCCGAGTTTTCGGTTTCAAGGCTGGTTGGTCGGAATTGTGATAAGCTGTTTGTAAATTTGCTGCTGCTACACCCGCATAACTCACAGGAGTAGTATAAACAGTAGCATTATTTGGTTGAGAGGGAGTGTTAGATGGGGAAGACACTTGAGCTGCCAACACTGAACTGTGTCTAATTTCCTGTTCTAGGGCCTGTTCCGTAAAGGAGAGCTTCGCGGCTAGCATCTCCGATTGGTGCTTTAGACCAATAGACATCATTTCTGTCTCGAAGGTGGCATTTGCAGTAATGATATCAGAAAGGCATTCTGATATTTCATTCTTTATAGCGGCTTTAATGTTGCCGCTATTACAAAGAGCTCTGAGAGCCTGTTCTGCTTTATCTTTAATTACTAATGCTGGGGATATTACGAGTTTGGAGGCTCGAGCGGGTACAGATGCCTGCGGTTCAGCAGTAAAAGCTCTCTCTGAACCTGGGGAAAAGTCAGGTGGATCTATTTTCTTTTTCGTAGGGGTACGTTGCATTTTACTAAGCGAGAGCTAAAAAAAAAAAAAAAAAAAAGGGTAGATTCAATTGGCCCAAGCGGCCGCTGCCGGTACCTTTTCGAATTTATAATATAAAAATGGAATTTAATCTACTTTACTGAATTTATTTACTCACTTATTTAAAAAGAATGAAAGATTTTAATAAACGTCACAAAAAAAACTGAAGCTAATTTGACGGAAACGAGTTTACTTGATTGAACGCACAAATGGACGCCACACAAAACAAAACAAAACTGAAGTTAAATTTACTGATGTGAAAAAACTACTACTTTAGAGGAAACGAGTGAATTTAATGGAAGAAATCAATGGAAACACAAAACAATAATACAAAATGCTGTAAATACCATGCAAAGACATTTGGTGAGTGCTTCTTCTCGCATCTTTGCAGGGTTGGGTTGGGTTGGGTTTTTTTTTTTTTTTTTTTTTTCTTGGTTGTGTTGCATTGTTTTTCCCTTGCTTATTATTTATCAAGGTGATATATTTGTGCTGTTTTTAGTGTAAGTGCTTTGTGTATGATTTTACGTGTAAGTGTTTGTGTACTGTCAATTAGTTTACAATCACATCAAAAGCACTAACACAAATACATGTGTCGGCGCCCCCGAATGCGACTAAACTTGTTTGTGTTATGTATTTTGTTATTTGTGTTCGTTTTTATGTGAGTCATTTTGCGTGTTTGTGTTTTGTGTACCTATAACCTCTGTTTTCATGGGCTAGTTTCGCTTTCCGACATTCGTCCAAGTGTTAAGGGAACCATGAGAAACCTTAACAGGAAAGGGAGGTATCTGTGGAGAAATTTTGATTAGTTTACATTTTAATATTGTTATTATCACAGATTGTTATGACAAGTATAGAGTGCCAGCCTCTTTACTTGTTCATGGGTTCTATCTATAATTACTTTAGCAAAGTTCACGAACATCCCGGAGAGTAACCTGTTTTGAAGCACCTGCGTAAAATCTTCAAATGGAACATTTAATCTGTTGCACTCTTTTTCGAAAGAGAATCGATCTATGGCAAACATGGGGCAGTGAAACAACAGATGATCTACGTTTTGCTCCGTCTGTGCGTCGCAAGGACAAGCCGGATTATCTTTTAATTTAAATCTGTGAAGATAAGAGAGTGTGGCTCCATGGCCCGTTAGAATTTGGGTTGACTCGAATGTTGGCGTGTTTGATTTTCTGAAGTTTTTGCACTCTTCTAGTGTCTTTAAAAAGTATTTGGTCCCAGAACCAGTGGTGCTGCTTTGGTATCGTTCTTCCCATTCTGTTAAAGTCAGACTTCTTAATTCTCTTTTGGCGTAACTAAGTGGAAATTCAGTGTAAAGCTTTGCGTTTTTTACGTGTAGAGCTGCGCTTTTAGCTAGTTCATCAGCTCTTTCATTTCGTTAGGTTAGGTTAGGTTAGGTTAGGTTAGGTTAGGTTAGGTTAGGTTAGGTTAGGTTTTTTTTTTTTTTTTTTTTTTTTTTTTTTTTTTCCTCCTCCTTTATTTGTTATACCTTGCTTATATGTGCAAGGTTTCATCACATTTACATAATTTGTCCACATATTTTCTTATTTTCTTATAAAGAATATCCATTAGCATCGTTATATTTAGAAGAGAAAAAAGACAGAAACCGCCATACACATTCATATTTCTCTTCTTATAATGTTCTATTTTTTTCGTTTGTGTTTTAAACACATTACACCATGAATTTTTTTTTATATTTTTTTTTCTTACATCAACATTCTTGGTTCTGCACAAGGTTATACATATATTCTTATAGCATAGTATTGAAAGTTACTAAAAGTAAAATAATATTTAAAAGAATAAAAACATTTTTTGCATGTCAAATGCACATAAAAATTCAAAATTTATAAGAGAAAAAAAAAAAAAATAAATAAAAAGAAGCAGAGTTCAAATGCCATACCTACATGCAAGGTTGCCCATAAAAATTTACATATTTGTTTTATAACAACTTTATAGTTGTATTAAAAATAGTGAAAAGGTATTATACAAGTAGTATTAAATAATAAATTTGGTGCATATAAAAGCACATTACAAGAAAAATAACATTTTATGTAGCATAGTATTGAAAGTTACTAAAAGTAAAATAATATTTAAAAGAATAAAAAAAATTTTGCATGTCAAATGCACATAAAAATTCAAAATTTATAAGAGAAAAAAAAAATATAAAAGAAGCAGAGTTCAAATGCCATACCTACATGCAAGGTTGCCCATAAAAATTTACATATTTGTTTTATAACAACTTTATAGTAGTATTAAAAATAGTGAAAAGGTATTATACGAGTAGTATTAAATAATAAATTTGGTGCATATAAAAGCACATTACAAGAAAAATAACATTTTATGAATAGATATTCACTTTTAGAAAAATAATTCATAAGAAAGAAAAAGAAGCAGAGTTCATCTGCATTACACCTTCATACTAGGTTACCCACAAGGTTTGACATATATTATTATTAAAAGTAGTATTAAAAATAGTGAAGACGTAAACTAATATCAAGTAATAAATTTGGTGCATATAAAAGCACATTACAAGAAAAATAACATTTTATGTATAGATATTCACTTTTAGAAAAATAAATCATAAGAAAGAAAAAGAAGCAGAGTTCATCTGCATTTCACCTTCATACTAGGTTGCCCACAAGGTTTTACATATTTGGTTATAAAGTTGTATTAAAAAAAAATAATAATAATGAAGAGGTTAAATAATATTAGACAATAAATTTTGTGCGCACAAAAGCACATTGCAAGAAAAATGACATTTTAATTCAGAATTTCAGTTTCAGAATAATATTTTGTAAGAAAGGAAAAAGAAGTAGGATTCAAATGCCTTACGCCTACATGCTAGGTTCTGCACAAGGTTATACATATATTGTAACAAAATAGTATTAAAAGTAATGAAAAGTTAAAATAATATTAAAGAGAATATATTATTTGTGCATGTCAAAAGCACAATACAAGAAAATAACATTTAATGTACAAATTTTCACTTTTAGAAAATTTAAAATTTATAAGAAAATAAAAAAATAAAAAAGCAGAGTTCATCTGCATTACACCTTCATACTAGGTTACCCACAAGGTTTGACATATATTGTTATAAAAAGTAGTATTAAAAATAGTGCAGACGTAAACTTATATCAAGTAATAAATTTTGTGCATGCAAAAGCACATTACAAGAAAATTAACATTTTATATACAGATTTCACTTTAAAAAAAATAATTATAAGAAAAGAAATAAGAAAAGAAAAAGAAGCTGAGTCCAACAGCTTTACACCTTCATGCTGGGTTTCCCAAGAGGTTTTACAAATATTATTCTAAAGTTTTATTAAAATAGTAAAAAGGTAAGATTATATTAAATAATAAATTTTGGTGCATACAAAAGCACATTGCAAGAAAAATAACTTTTTAATTCAGAATTCCAGTTTCAGAATAATATTGATCAATATTAAAAAAAATTGGAGAAATTAAGAAAATCTAAATTAATGTAATAAAATATAACATAAAAAATGTTAAAGACATTTGGTAAGAATAGAAGATGAACTAAAAGATAAAAGACTGAGAATATCTTTTATCCTCCTTTATTATATATTTTGAGCTCCGTCATTGTTTTTTCAAGGAAGTCTATGTATATTTTGGCCACAGCTTCACTCTTTAGCGCCTCCTGTGGATTTGTGGCATCAGTATTATGGGCATCACACTTCTGTTTGAAGATCCATTCTGTCCCGGTCAAACATTGGGCAAAAGTTTAACACATGTTCCACAGATTGAGCAGTGGAACCGTCGCATGGGCAGTATGCATCTGGACGAAGGCCAAATCGATTTAGGTAATGCCTAAAAGCTCCATGTCCAGTAAGCATTTGTGTCAGTAGATACGTTCTCCCGTGCTTATTTAAAAGATACCGCATCGTAGACGTTTTCAAAAAATATTTTTGTAATTTTTCCGTTTTCAGAGTCTTTGTATCTCTTATTCCACACATTCATGGAGTTTTGATGGTACTGGAATTTTGCAAAACTCAGAGGAATCATTGAGTATGTTGGTTGGGATTTCTTGGTAGTAGCCCGTTTTGCGAGTTCATCCGCGCGTTCGTTACCCAATAGTCCCACATGCGCTCTCACCCACATTAAGTGTGTCGTGGAGTTTGTGCAGCGCAAAAGCTCCTGTATTTCGTTGATAATGGAATTAGACGAACAGTTGGCCTGCAGAGCTGCTAACCCGGATTTGCTATCACTATATATATTTATGATGTTTGAGGGTGTGTGACCATTACTCCATTTAATAGCTTCTCTTATAGCCACCAATTCTGCTTGGAAAACACTGCAATCATCAGCCATTTTAAAAGTTTTAACTCCAAATTCAGCATTACTTTTGTATGCCGCAAAGGCTGCGCCGACCTTTCCGTTGAGTTTGCTTCCGTCGGTATATATGTTTATTGCGGATTCATCCACTTCATCAACTTCTCCAGGAAAAGATATTCTGAGAGGTTTCCTCTCTGCTGGGTGTCTTTGTTTGTTGAAGGGGATTCTTTTTTGTACAAGACGATCGCTGGGCAAGCCTTTGATTTGGCCGGTCAATTTTGTGTGATACAGATTGTAAGCTTCTTGTATTTTAATGTCAATTGGTATGATCCCAGATATTGCAAGTGCAGAGTTAGTAGAGATTGTCCTGTAGCCTTTAGATAACATGACGGCAAAGTATCTTTGAGCCGAAATAAGTTTATTGGAATTTAATTTGCTAAGTTGATTACCCCAGACTCCTGCTCCATAGGTAATAACAGGAAGGATTAAAGAGTCATACATAAGTTTTAAAACTGCACTTGAAAGACCCCATGTCGGTTTGGCAGCTCGTATGAGTTTTTTGTAAGTGTTCATGGCTTTGGTGCAAACATGTTTTACATGTTGTTTCCAGTTCAGTTCATCGTCCAGAAAAAAACCCAGTATTTTTAGGTATCTAACTGTTTTAATATCAATATTTGACATTTTTATTGTTGGGTAAATGTTTTTTTTTCCTTTAAAGAATAGAATGTTGGTTTTCTCGCCAGCGAATTGCAGTTTGGCTTTGGAGCCCCACTTTTGCACAGTATCCAAACACGATTCACACTTTTCAACTAAACCCTGTGTACTGGCATCCGTTACAATGATTATGATGTCATCTGCATAAGCCTGGACAAAGACGTTCAGTTCTTGTATAATATCTAAAAGTTCGTTAATTACAATGTTCCACATAATGGGTCCAAGGGTTGAGCCCTGAACACATCCTTTGGTATTAGGCCTGCAGTCGCTTTCTCCTGCAATGTCAATTTTGATAAGTCGTTCGGTGAGATAGCTGTTCAAAATGTTATAGAGATCTTCCGGGATATTCATTTTCTTCAGTTGATTTAAAAGTAAGGGCCACCATGCATTATCAAAAGCTCCCTTGATGTCGAGGGATATTACCGCGGTTTTTTTTTTCCCTTGAACGTTTTTTAAGAAGTTGACAATATTAAATAAAGCGTCTTCGGTGGAGCGTTGAGGCAGGAATCCAAACTGTTTTTCTGATAGCTGGTTTCTTTGAAGCAGATCCCAAATGAGTCTGTTGCATAGGATTTTTTCCAGAGTTTTTCCAAACACAGGTAGAAGGCCGATGGGCCTGTATGATCTTATGTTTTCAAAGTCTTCTTTCCCTGGTTTTGGAATTACTATAGTGTATGATTTTTTCCAAATTTTAGGAAAATAATTTAGTTTTTGACACACTTTAATAATGGAGATGAAAATTTCAGGATTGGCATTGACAGCATGAAGACATATGTCTGCGGTCAGATGGTCGTGTCCAGGAGCTTTTTTAGGGTTTTGCTGGGAAAGAGCGGACATAATTTCATGATCTTGAAATTCAAGGTCTTTCTTTGAGTTAAAGTAAGGGCGAAGAGAGGAATTCCTTATGAGGGCTTGTTCTGATGTGTCCAGGGATGAATCGTCGTTCGGGTAAAAAGTGTCAAAGAGCATGTTCAGGGCTTCCTTAGGACTACGACAGGTATAAGTCCCATCAGTTAGATGAATGGGGATGCTTGGACTAATTTTTGATTTTAGAATTTTGTTAACTTTGTCCCATATACCATCTTTTGTAGGAGATGTGCAGAAATCCTTCCAGCTGCGGGTCTTAGCTTCGTATATTGCAACGTAAAGAGAGTCTTTTAGCTTTTGGTGCTTTTTCAGTAACTCAGTTTTCCGATTCCCCGTTGAATTTGAAATTTTTCGCTTTGACGTGATGACTTCTTTTGAGAGTTTGCCAATATCTTCAGTCCACCACGGAGGTTTCAAAATCTTAGAGGATTTTTTAAGTGCCTGAAATGTTTTGTCGCATGCGTTAACTATGGCATTTGTGTAGAGCTGAATGACTTTTTCCAGTTCATTTTTATTCAGGAGTGGGAAATCGGAAATCGTTAACAAATGCTTTTTAGAAATTTCAGCCAAAAAATGTTTATCAAATCGAGACCAGAGTTCTGGCTGGACCCGATATTTCCTAGTAGTTGATTTGTTTCGTTGCTTAGGTTGCATTTGGATTGAAAAGGTAATAGCATTGTGGTCTGAAAGGGTGAGCAGTGTAGGTTCTACTTTCCAATTTTCAATTTTGTTAATAATATTAAGTGTGCAGATGGTAATATCTAGAATGCTTTCAACCGCTTGTCCCCATCTAACAGCTTGAAAGGTGGGTACTTTTCCTCTGTTTAAAACTACTAATGAGTTAGTTGCAATGTAATCCACCAAGTTTTCTCCCCTGCTATCCGATTTTGGACACCCCCATAGAGCATGTTTTGAATTAAAATCTCCTCCTATGATAACCTCAGTCCCGGGATCGGTGACAGTGTTTTGAATGGCGTCAATGATTGGGTTTATACAAGAACTAGGCTCTATGTACACAGATATTATTTTAAGATTGCCACTTTTGTTGTTTGGAATAACTATTATGCATTTGTTACTATCACTTATTTCCATATCCTGCCAACACAAAATATTGCTATTAATAATTATAATAACCGCCTTATTTGGATGATTGACAGATCCCTTAGGGTGCTCAAATATCCTTACACCAGCATACTGTTTACATTTACCACTGTTGCCCACATATGGTTCCTGAGCAACAATGATGTCAATCTTTAGATTATGTGAGTTTAAAATAGCCTCATCAGTGGCAGCTTGACTACGCTGGAGATTGCACTGCATAATTTTCATATGGCTGCCCTTAACAAAGGTAGTTCACTCTCTCTTTGGCTCTTTTTTCCACAAAACATCTCAACGGGCACAGTTTACTCAGTGCAGAGTGTCCGGAGCCATTATTCTTCCGAGATATGCAGTTAGCACATTTAGCTTCTGTGTTTTCCCTATTAGTGCAGTCCTTCGTGAAGTGCTCAAGAGAGCAATGGGCACATATTTCTATTCCGTTGCAGTATTTGGAAATGTGACCATATCCGAGACATTTATAACACTGTGTGAGTGGGCTTTCGTCTTCTACAGCCACTCTTTGGTATCCAATATTGATTTTTCCCGCCTCCGTGAGGATTTTCCACGTATGAGCACTGGTTTCACAGACAACATTCACCAAAAGGCCATTTCTGTTTCTTTTTTTGAACTTGATGGAGAGATCATCTTTCTTAACACGAAGATGCCTATTTTGATTTTGTATAGAGACATTAATGTCTTCCTGAGTTGTTCCCTTAATAAGACCCTTAAGGACGATCAGTGGCTTCTTTTTGCTTCCATCTTGTACCAACAGGTTTTCGGTTTTCTTGTTAAGTTCATCTTTCATTTTCTCCCGGTCACATTGGAAAGTACAGTTGATGATAACTTGCTGGTTTCCAGCCCTTCTCACTCCAGCAATTCCAATTCCGGACTCGCGGACATTGATGTGTCTCTTAACAAGTCCCTCTATTTCTTCACTCTTTTTGGATGAGTCGCCAGATTTTACGATGAGTGCATAATTCATCTCCTTGTGGTCTTTTAGTCCTTGACGAAAGCGTTCGGTTTTCTATTTTGGCTGTGAGTTTGGCTAAAGTTTTTTCAGTTTCTTCAGATTTACTGACCTGAAGATGAAGCAAGGTGAGCGTTTCATCAAGTTTTTTATTTATGTCAGGAAAGGAGTCTTTATTGCCAGTCTGTGAAAAACTTTGAATAATTTCGAGAAGCTCTTTCGTCGAAACTGAGACAGTTTTCTTTATGTCACGTCGAATATTGCCGCCAGAATTAATAGCTGTATTAATATTGTTTCCGAGAGCTTGAGCTCTTTTGAAAATATTTACAGAAGAAGAAAGCTCTTCAGGTGGCATATAAACAACTTGTGCAGCGGAAATTGGAGACGAGTCACGAGTATACATTTTGCGAAGTTTGACACCGGACTCTATACGAGCAATATAGTTAGGAGTTAGTTTTTTAAAACCCGCGTAGATTGATAAATGTATACACTATATCACGTTAGAGATGGAGATTAAACAAACACGTGGGATATGGAAAAAACAGTTTGTTTCAAAATCCTTCATTTATTGAGGAACAAAATGCAAGTCACATGCGCCTTTTTGTAACTAAGCACGACACACACTGAATACTTTTCAACGAAAAAGGCTTTTTCATAGGTAAAAAACAGAAAAATCACTATAACTCGGCATTGGTTAAAGATAAATATATGATGTCGCGAACTTATTTGTTTGTTTAAAAAAGACGCGTCTGTAAATGTTAATTTTAGAATTTTATTTTTACCCAGAAGGTGAGCGTTCACGAAAACGGGCAGATTTGAGTTTTTTCGTAAAAAATGTCACTTAACTTTAATTTTTTTGAAATTTAAAAAACAGATAGTATTTGTCTTTTTGATTTGCGTAAGAAGATATATAAATGCACTATATCACTTCAAAGACGGAGATTTTGAAGAAAACGTGGAAAATGGAAAAAACAGATTGTTCCGAAAACGGTAGATGGTAAGCTATAGGTATCACGGACTTTTTTATAGGTTTAAACAGAACGCATAAGGCAAAGAAAAAAAAATGGCGAAAATCGCAACCCAGAGGGCAGCGTTTCACTACACGGCACTTTTATGTAACAAAAAACACTTTTTTACGAATAATTAAACAGCGGATTGATTCGAAGAAAAATAAAAACCAACATCGAAAGCGCATTAAAAATACCAACAAAACGATATGTAACACTTAAAGGGATAAGTAAAAAAAACCCGTTTTATCACAATTCACAAATTTTACGCGATCTGAGCACACAGAACGTGACCTCCCGTGTCAACGATTTAATTGTCACTTTGGTTAGGTTAGGTTAGGTTAGGTTAGGTTAGGTTAGGTTAGGTTAGGTTAGGTTAGGTTAGGTTAGGTTAGGTTTTTTTTTTTTTTTTTTTTTTGGTTTTATTGTTTACCGCCTTGCGTGTAATGTACAAGGCTTCGGCACTTTTATTATTTATTTTCATGTTTATTATTTGTTCATTTTTTCAAATTTTTATAAATTAATATTTTTTTTTTTTTTTTTTTTTTTTTTTTTTTTTTTTTTTTTTTTTTTTTTTTTTTTTTTTTTTTCTTTTTCAAAATTGGCTTTCGCTCTTTTCATTTATGAATTTTATTTTTATTACAATTTTTCTCAAAAATTCTACAAATATTCCTGCAGTTTCTGGATTCGTAATGACTTCATTTAATTTCGATATATTTAGATCTTCTCCCAGCATTGTTTCCAAATCATGTTTATCTTTACTGAAGATCGGGCATTCAATTATCAGGTGAGGAACATCTTGGATCGAAACATTATCACATGGGCATGTGTCAGAATTTTTTATTTTAAATCTATGCAGGTACTGATTCATTCTCCCGTGTCCAGTCAAAATTTGTGTTAGTTCGAAATTTAGTTTAAATAATCCAATAGATTTAAATCTTTCGTATATAGAGTTGAAAAATAATTTTGTTATTTTTCCGTTACTTGAATTGATGTACCTCGCGTTCCACATTTCTAATGATCGCTGCCTTATTGTCTTTTTAGCAAAGCTGATCGGAAATTTATCATATTCACTAGCTGTTTTCTTTTTTGTTGCTTCTTTTGCTTTGCCATCCGCTGCTTCATTACCTTTTATTCCTTTGTGTCCTCTTATCCATCCTACTATAAGAGATTGTTGTCTTGTATCTAGTTCTTCTGCTTTGCGTTTGATGCTCACTATTAAAGGGTTTGTTGATTTTCTATCTCTTAAACTGTCTACTCCTGATCTGCAGTCAGTCAATATTGTTATATTTTCCCATCTATTTTTTGGTTTCTTTAGCACATACAAAATTGCTTCATTTATAGCTAGAAGTTCCGCTTGAAATACAGAACAGTAATTTTCTAGCTTAATTTTCCTTGCCGGTAGCTCTTTTTCTCCTTCAAAAGGAACAAAAGCAGCGCCAACCCTCCCATCCAATAGACTTCCATCTGTGTAAATTGTTAATTCATTTGGGCCTGGTATTGGAATTTTTTCATCATAGTAAATGTATTTTGCATTTATTCGAGTGGCTGGGTGAGGAAGTGTATGAATGTCAATTACTCCTTGATAATTTCGGTCATTCGGAAGGCATTTGAGTTGTTTCGTGCGTTTAACACTGTATAATTCTGCCTGTTCTTTAATCTTGATGTCAAGTGGCATGAAAATACTAAGCACTTGTGCCGAAATCATAGATATCGAGCGGTAACCTTTGCAACATCTGATTGCGATCTGTCTTTGTACAGCATTTAGTTTTTTAACATTGCATTTTCTTTCCGCTGCTTCAACCCAAATACTAGATGCGTAAGTTGCCAACGGAACTATAGCTCCATGGTAAATTTGTTGTATGACTTCCGGTGATGCGCCCCAAGTTGGTTTTGCTGCTCTGATTAATTTGTTTGTGTAAGCTGCAATTTTTTTGCAAGTGTTATTTATATGCCTAGACCAATTTAGGTTTCTGTCAATAGTTACTCCCAATATCTTAAAATAATCGACAAACTTAATTTCACAATTTCTCATATGAATAATGGGAGGTATAATTTTCTTTCGCGTAACAAACATGGCGTTGGTTTTTTCTTGTGAAAAGTGCAATTTAGTTTTCTTTTCCCATACTACTATTTTTTCTAATGCCTTATTCGCATTTGTTTGCAACTCATTTTCATTATCAGCAACAATGATGAGGAAAATATCATCTGCAAATGCCCTGATTTCTACATTGCCGTCAAACGTTATTCGTAGAATGTCATCAATTATTACATTCCAGAAACTTGGGCCGCACGCTGATCCCTGGACACATCCTTTTGTAGTTTTCTTCTCTATTGTAGTATTATAATGGGTGAGTTGAATTTTTCTATTTTTCAAGTAACTTTTAACAAGCATATACAAATTCACCGGACATTTCTTATTTTTTAACTGCAGAAGAAGAAAGGGCCACCACGCATTATCAAATGCACCCTTGATGTCCAGTGAAATAGCTACAGCTACTTTTTTACATCTTAAAGCTTTCTTCAAAGTTTCTATTGATGCGTTGAGTGCATCTTCCGTCGATTTTTGTGGAGTGAATCCGTATTGGAGATCACTGAGTTGTTTTGTATTATGCAGATTCCAGTTGATTCTATTTATCATAAGCCTTTCCATAATTTTGCCTAAAACTGGTAAAAGTCCTATGGGGCGATATGAGCTTACGTCCGAATGGTCGTCTTTTCCTGGTTTCGGGATAACCACTATAAAAGCAATTTTCCACCGCGTCGGAAAATGTTTAATTCGTAAACAAGCATTGTATATCTCTCTTATAAGATCAGGATTCGACATATAAGTATGAAGGCAAATATCTGCTGTCAAGTGATCACGTCCGGGGGCTTTCTTAGGATTCAAGTTTTGAAAAATTTCTAGTATTTCGCTATCTGTAAATGGAGGATCTTCTTGATAATTTAAAAATATTTCGTTTGTTATTGAACTTCTAATTTCTGATTGCTCATCATTATCTTCTTCTTCTACATCATCAGGAAAGAATCTGTCAACTAGCCTCTGAGCGGTTCTTTCTGCTGTTTCCAATTGTTCATTCCCGTCTTTGAGAGTGGCAGTAGGCAGTTTTACTCTTTGTTTTGTTAATACTCTATGGATTGCTGTCCATGCTGTTTCTTTGTTTTGAATAGAACAATATTGCCTCCATGATTCTGTTTTTGCATTACTTATGGCTTTTTTGTAGGATTGCTTCAAATCAAGATATTTTATAAGTATTGCTGGCCTGTTTTTAAAACTAGAGTTTTCCAATTTATGTTTTGTTTTTCTTAATTCCATTTTTATATTCTTTAAGTTTGAATTCCACCATGGACAACTTCTATGTTGGGATTCTTTTCTAAGCGGAATATGTTTCTGGCATGATTTTGTCAAACAGTCATGAAATTTGTCTATTATTTTTTCGAGTTCGTGTTTATCGTTTAAATTTACAAATATGTCAACAGTTATTTTAGATTTGGTAAATTCTTCCTTAAGTGTCTTTACAAATTTTTCCCAGTTTGCCTTTTTTGTATAATAAATGGATGTTTTATTTTGACATGGAAGAAAAGGATTTGTAATAATATTAAAACATATTGGATTGTGGTCACTCATGTAATACATATTCCTCATCACTGTCCAATTTTCGACTAAATTCAAAGCTGTTGAAGTTGTTATTGTTATATCTATAGTGCTACATATATGTCGATTACATCTGTAAGTTTCAAAAGTTGGATCGTTACCTATGTTATTTACATGCATATCTGTTTCGGCCATAAACGAAGCAAGCACATCACCCCGACGGTCAGTTCTGTTGCTGCCCCACCATATATTTTTTGCATTGAAATCTCCTCCGACGATCATTTTTTTGTTTATTAGTTTTTTCAAGACAACTGTAATGTTCTCTATTTCCGTGGTTGGTTCTACGTATACGGACGCAATGACGATGTTCTCATTCGTAGTGGTAACATTTCCGCTATTGATATTTATTTCAACGAACACCTCGTTAGTAGTACTGTATTTTGTAAGAAACAACCCACTTATTTTTTTGTTGCAAATCACAATAGCCGCTTTACAAACTTTCTCTTGCTCGTTTAAGGCTTGAAAAACTACAAAACCAGGAATCGATACCTTTCCATCACTTCCTGTGTATGGTTCTTGGATCAAAAATATGTCAGGCAATTTATCGACTTCAGAGAATGCTTCTTCCTGCGCCGCTTTACATCTTCCCATATTCCACTGAACTATTTTAATTACATTATTATTTATCACATTCTGGCCGCCCTTAGCAGAGGTATTCCACCCTTTCTCTTGCCCTTTGATCCATGATGGATCGTAATGGGCACAGCTTGCTAGTAGCGAAATGGCTGTTATTTTCAGTATTTTTAACGGTACAATTGTGACAAATAGGATGACCCTGCTCTTTGGTAGGACAGTCCTTAGTGGAGTGGTTAAGGGTGCAATATGCGCACATTTCCTCACGGTTGCAGTACTTTCGTACGTGCCCAAACGATAGACATTTATAACACTGCACTAAAGGACTCTCGTCCTCCACCACAACTCTTTGGTAACCAATATTAACTTTCTTGGCTTGAGTAATAGCTCGCCAGGTAGATGGACTAACTTCACAGACGACATTTGAAAGAAGGGCATTCCTGTTTCTTTTCTTGAATTTTATCGTGAGGTCCCCATTTGGAACGTTCAGGCCACCATTTTGCGTATTCATAGACTCGTTTATATCCTCCTGGGTGACGTCTTTTATGAGGCCCTTAAAAACTATAAGTGGTTTTTTCCTCTTTCCCTCTTCCACTAGCAAGTTCGATGTTTTATTTTTTATTTCATGAATCATTTTTTCCTGGTCCTTTTTAGAAGAGCAATTAATAAGAACTTGCTGGTTGTTAATTTTCCTAAACCCTGCAACGCCTATGCCCGTGGTACGAACATTCACGCTTCGTTTCACAATACCCTCGATTTCCTCCCCTTTTTTATTAGGATCGTTGGATTTGACGATAAGAGCGTAGCTCATCTTAGGCATCGGCGGCGTCATAACAGAAGAAGGTGGTACTTTGGCGCTGTTGAGAAAATTTTCCAGGGCCTGCAAGGTTGGAAGGGCGGATATCATTGCCGTTTGGTCCTTGACAGCCTTCTCAAGGCTGGAGAAACTGGCAGCGGTTGAACTGTTTTCCTCTGCAGCTAGTTGCCTGACGATTTTGTCAAGGCCCTTTAGAGAGGCAACCACCTCTTGCTTGATACCTTTCCTCAAGTTTCCTGCACTATTAAGTGCTTCAACAGCCTTTTCCATTAATCGTAAAGACTCCTCAGTGGGAGATAAAATTCTTTGTGGGACCTTATCGGGCATTGTAATGGTTATTCCGGAGGATATCATCTCAATAGGAGAAGAGTCCCTAGATCCAGGAACTGAACGCGACCCGCTGGCAAGGACCTTAGGCCCGAGACTTGAGCGTGTTGGCTTGATGGACATTATGAAAGAATAGTATTGTTATGTTATAGAAAGGAAAAAAAAAAAAAAAAAAAAAAAAAAATACGCCAAAGTGCAGGCTTTTGCAGGGCTTTTCCGACAAACTATGATTCGTATGAATTTTCCGAGTTTTCACTTTTCACTTTGCGTTTTCCGCAGACGAAGAGTTTTCATAGATAATGTACACGATAGGAGAACAGGACAGGAACGAACAGAACAAGACGTCTACACGAAAGTCACTTGAGCCTTTTTGTCATCGAGCACATACACACATTAAATATTTTTGTACGCTCGTAGAAAAGAAAAATGGAATAATCAAGATAACTCGGCACGTGTAAGAGATAAAAATATAGTGTAAAGGTCTTATTTAATTGTTTTTAGAAGCCGCGTCTTTTGATGTTAATTAAAAATATATATATCTATATATATATATCCACAAGGTGAGCGTTCGTGAAAAAGGGTCGTTTTCAGTTTTTCTTTGAAAACTGTCACTTAACTTAAAAATTTCAAAAATCTAAAAACGTACATGTATTTGCCTCTTTAATTCACGTAATTTGATATGAATGAACACTAAATCACAAAAGAGATGAAGATTTTCAGGAACACGTGTAAAACGGAAAAAACTGATTGTTCCGAAAACGGTAGGTGGTACACTATATGTCTGGCGGACTTTTTTGTAGAATTTAATAGAACACACAAGACATAGTAAACAGAATGTATTAAAACTGAACCCAGAGGGCAGCGTTTCGCTAAACGGCACTTTTACGTAAAAGAAAACCACTTTTTTAAAAATATTTATAAAACTGATGAATTTGGAGAAAAATGAAAACAAGCATCAAAAGCGCACTAAAAATCCAAAGAAAATGATATGTAACAGTAACACAAAAACTTCGAAAAAACTAGTTTTATCGCGATTTTCAATATTTGAGCGTACGGAGCACACAGAGCGCGACCTTCCTTGACGACGGTTTGATTGCAACTGGTTAGGTTAGGTTAGGTTAGGTTAGGTTAGGTTAGGTTAGGTTAGGTTAGGTTAGGTTAGGTTAGGTTAGGTTAGGTTAGGTTAGGTTAGGTTAGGTTAGGTTAGGTTAGGTTAGGTTCCCCCCTGCGCCTGTCACCTTGTCGTGGTAGGGGGGCTTGTTGTCGCTTCGGCGACTACTAAGAACAGGCACATGCTGTATGAAAATGTCCATATTACCATCAGCAGTTACGGTGCAGGGTGTCGGACGCCCAGTACCGGTGGTCGGGAGTGAGCAAGCGGGCTCCCGGGCATCGTCAGCCTGCGACCGCAGTGTGGAGGGGGTGGCCGACCTGGCCCCCACCGCATCTTCTGCTACAGGAAGTTTTTCTAGACTAAAGGAGTTGCTCTCGCGACATCGCGCTGAGCTTGAGAAGCTCCAGATCTTTGTTAAGGGGAGATCAAATGTCCATCTCCCCTTAAAAGAGGGAATCGCCTTCCTAGGCACTTCCCTTCAGATGCTGTCAGACGAGTTGGAGGACTTAGAGAAGGGTGATGGGGTTGTAACAACTGTAACAACGAACTTTGTCCCCACTTGTCCCCAAATGATGACGGCCTCAGTTGCTGTGGTCCGGGGTGAGAGGAATAAGAAGGGCCAGGGGAATCACAAGTTTATCGACCCAAAGCCTATTCCTCCTCCAAAGACTGAGACCAACTCCCTTTCTCTCCCTTCTACGTCGGCCGGTGCAGCAAAGTTGGCACCGACTACAGACGGGGAGTGGAAAAAAGTGGGGAGACATGGAAAAAGGAGAGGAAGAGTGAAAGAAGAAAGAAAACGAGAACTTGCGGGCAGCGGGAAACCAAAAAATAGCGATGCGATCATCGTCAAGGCGACTGACGCAGCTTCCTATGCGGACATCTGCAAGAAATTGGGTAAGCACCCAAAGATGTCCGCCCCCGATGCACCGCAGGTGAAAACCGCGAGACGCACAAGAACCGGGGATCTCCTGCTGGAGGTTCTGAAGAACGGTGACGGTCTCGCAAAAGTCATTAAGGAGATTGTTGGTGAGTCTGCGACCGTGCGACGCGCGGTTTCTACCACCACGGTCGTCATCAGGGACTTGGACGAAGGAGTTGAGATTGTGGACGTGCTGGATGCCCTCACCAAGCAAGTGGAGGTTGACAGGGCGGAACACGTCAAGATTCTGAGCTTGCGACCGGCATACGGGGGCACCCAGGTATGCTGGTGCAAACTCCCGTGCAGCAGGCTCACCACGGAGCTCCTAAAAAGAGGCAAACTAAAAATTGGGCTTGTCGTGTGCCGCCTCCGGGAGCGGATGAGCCTGACCCGTTGCTTTCGGTGTCTAGGATATGGGCATCTGGCGAGAGTATGCCGGCTTCCTGACAGATCTAATCTGTGCCGGAATTGTTCCCAGCCGGGACATAAGGCTGCAGACTGCCGGAGCAGCCCACTATGCCCTCTTTGCATTACCTATGGCAAAGAGAACGCCAAACATCGGAGCGGTAGCTCTCAGTGCCGGGCACACCAGGAGGCGCTCGCGATTGCGAGAAAGAGACCAAAGAAGACCCTTCCTTGACCATCCGATTCCTGCAGATCAACCTGAATGGCTGCAAAGCTGCCCAGGATTTGATGCTGCAGGTGGCACGAGAGCGGCGGGTGGATGTCGTCATTGTGTCGGAGCAGTACCGAAACCTGAAAAGGGGATGGTACCCAGATCCGACCACGAGGGCGGCGATCTACTTGCCCTCAGGCCTACAAATCACAAAGGCTGCGCCAGGTGGTGGAGGAACCGGATGGACCTGGATAGAGGTAGACGGGTACAGGATTTACTCCTGTTACTGCTCCCCGAATACCTCGACACAGCTGTTCGAAGAGCAAATGGAGGGCCTTCGAGATGATGCCCAAAATGCGAGGATCCCGGTCATAGTCGCGGGCGACTTCAATGCGAAAGCGGCGGAGTGGGGATCCGCGACGACAGACCGACGAGGGCAGATTCTCGGCGCTTTAGCGGCCTCTTTGCGTCTACATACGGCGAATGTTGGAGATGCGCCGACTTTTAGAAGAGGCGCATCCCGGTCAGTCATCGACGTCACCTTCGCCGATGAGACGACAATAGGAAAGATCAAAGGCTGGAAGGTGACAGATGACTATTCGGCGAGCGACCACCGCTATATAGCTTTTCAGCTTATGAATGGTGGAAGCCGCCAGATTGACCCTTCGCCAATCGGATGGAGTGTCAAGCGACTTCGAGCTGACGTCCTATCCGAGGCCATCGCGGAGGAACTTGACCTACGTCCTGAGGACACCGCTGAGGAAGCAGTCACTAAGGTGACTGCAGCTTTAATTAGGGGCTGCGACGCCTCTATGCCAAAGCGGGGTGGCGGGCCCCGCGGGAGGCAGGTGTATTGGTGGAACGACACTATAGCTGGCCTCCGGCGGGCGTGTCTCGCCGCCAGTAGGAGGGCGCAAAGACGCCCGGAAGATTCGGAGAGAAGAGTTCTCTTCAAAAATGCAAAAAATGCCTTAAAAAAGGAAATTAAAGAGAGCAAAGAACGGTGCTGGCTGGAACTATGTGAACTGATCGACACGGACCCGTGGGGGCTGCCGTACAAACTTGTGCGGCAGAAACTGCGTGGCCGCGTCTTTGACCCGTTCCTCAGCGAGCCGGAGAACGTGCGAGCCGTGGTAGGGAAACTCTTTCCTGATCATGGCCCGATGAGGAGGGACGCGTTGGATGACTCACTAGAGGAGTCTACCCGACCACCACCTTTCACTCGGGCGGAACTATCCCTGGCTGTCGGGCGATTGAAAAATGGCAAGGCACCAGGACCCGATGGAATTCCAAACGAGGTGGTACGGGTGGTCGCTGAGAACTTCTCCGGTGAGGTGCTCGACATGTTCAATAAGTGCCTCAATGAGGGCATCTTCGGCGCACCCTGGAAGCGGCAAAGGCTGATCCTGATTCCCAAGGCCAACAAACCACCGGGCCCGTCTGCATACAGACCTCTCTGCATGCTGGACGGGCTGGGAAAGGTGTTAGAGAGAATGATTCTCGAAAGGTTGCAGCCTTACCTAGAGACGCGACTGTCGCCGCTTCAGTACGGCTTTAGACCCGGAAGGTCGACGGTCGACGCAGTGGCCAGTGTTGTAAGCGGTGTACAGAGCGGCTTCGAAGGAAGCGTGAAGAGGAGCCGGCATACTGTGCTGGTGGCGCTTGATGTGCGCAACGCTTTCAACTCCGCCCGCTGGGAAGTGATTCTCAGAGCGCTGGAGTTGGATGTCGGGGCACCTGGCTACCTAGTACGACTGATCAGAGACTATTTTAGGGGGCGAACGCTTAGCTACGATGGCCTTGGTCTGGAAGAAGGTGGCCAAACATGGAGCGTCACTGCGGGCGTCCCGCAGGGATCGGTCATTGGCCCTTCTCTGTGGAACGTTATGTATGACGGGCTCCTCAGGATCCATCTCCCTGAGGACACAAAACTGGTCGCATTCGCTGACGACATTGCGGTGACAGTGACCGCAAAGACGGTGGCCGCAATGGAAGTAGCCGGAAATGAGGCGCTGCGAAGGGTAACCCGATGGATGACGCACGCAGGCCTCGAACTCGCCCGGGAGAAGACGGAAGCGGTGTTTTTCACGCGGAAACGTGGTATTGCGCCGCCAAAGTTGTGTGTCGGGGATTTCGAGGTGCCCTACAGGAGGACGCTGAGATATCTTGGCGTTCACCTTGATGGCAAACTACGCTTTACCGAGCACGTTCGCCAAGCGTCGAGCAAAGCAGCCGCTGTCGGCGAACAACTCGCCAGATTGATGCCGAACATCGGGGGACCAAAGTCCACCCGAAGAAAGCTTCTCAGTGAGGTGGTTCACTCTACCCTATTGTATGGCGCGCCTATATGGGAGGGCGCAATGAGGGTGGAGAGGACCAGGCTCATGATGGCCAGAGTGCAGCGTCGGATGGCACTGAGGGTATCTATGGGTTACCGCACGGTGTCTGAAGACGCGGCACTCATCGTGGCGGGAATAGTCCCCGTGGACCTACTGGCCGCCGAGAGGCAGGCCACGTATGCGGGCATGGAGAAGGAAACCGCACGGGCTACGACGATGACTCGCTGGCAGGAACGGTGGGATTCAGCGGCGAAGGGAAGGTGGACGCGGAGGCTGATATGCGACCCGGGTGTTTGGATGGAAAGGGAGCACGGATGCCTCAGCTTCCACTTGACTCAGCTACTGACGGGGCATGGATGTTTTGGAGCCTTTCTGAAAAGAATAGGCAAGGAAGAAACAGCCATGTGCCACCACTGCAACTCTAGTGAGGACACGGCGGAGCACACAGCATTTGAGTGCACCTCCTGGGACCAACTCAGGAGGGAGCTAAAAGAATCTCTTGGAGGGACCCGTGTCTCCCCGGAAGAGATGGTTCCCTCCATGCTCCAAAACGCGTCCTCTTGGTCTAGCTGGGAGAAGTTCGCGAGATCGGTAATGCTCGCAAAAGAGGAGGCCGAGCGGGAAAGAAGGCGCCTCCGCCCTCGCCCGTTTGAAGTGGGCGCAGGTGGACCTACACTGCCCGGTGACACAGGTGAGATGCCTTAAGCTGTGTATGGTTAGGCGCGGACAGTGATTGGATAGTTAGGTGCTGTACCAGTTGGGAGCACCTGTCACTGACCGGGCTGGGCGGGCCATAGCGCCCGCGACAAATGAGGCGAGGTAAAACCTCGCAGACCGGCAACCCTGCGAAGAATATTCACTCGTGAGATCCGCTGGGTGTATATGCTACTGCGAGAGGGAGGAGTTTTTTAGCCAGTAAAAATCTGGCACTACCTGACAGTACGGGCTGTCAGGTGTCTATGAAGATTTTCTCCTCCTTCGCAAAAAAAAAAAAAAAAAAGGTTAGGTTAGGTTAGGTTAGGTTAGGTTAGGTTAGGTTAGGTTAGGTTAGGTTAGGTTAGGTTAGGTTAGGTTAGGTTAGGTTTTTTTTTTCTTGGTTGTGTTGCATTGTTTTTCCCTTGCTTATTATTTATCAAGGTGATATATTTGTGCTGTTTTTAGTGTTAGTGCTTGGTGTATGATTTTACGTGTAAGTGTTTGTGTACTGTCAATTAGTTTACAATCACATCAAAAGCACTAACACAAATACATGTGTCGGCGCCCCCGAATGCGACTATACTTGTTTGTGTTATGTATTTTGTTATTTGTGTTCGTTTTTATGTGAGTCATTTTGCGTGTTTGTGTTTTGTGTACCTATAACCTCTGTTTTCATGGGCTAGTTTCGCTTTCCGACATTCGTCCAAGTGTTAAGGGAACCATGAGAAACCTTAACAGGAAAGGGAGGTATCTGTGGAGAAATTTTGATTAGTTTACATTTTAATATTGTTATTATCACAGATTGTTATGACAAGTATAGAGTGCCAGCCTCTTTACTTGTTCATGGGTTCTATCTATAATTACTTTAGCAAAGTTCACGAACATCCCGGAGAGTAACCTGTTTTGAAGCACCTGCGTAAAATCTTCAAATGGAACATTTAATCTGTTGCACTCTTTTTCGAAAGAGAATCGATCTATGGCAAACATGGGGCAGTGAAACAACAGATGATCTACGTTTTGCTCCGTCTGTGCGTCGCAAGGACAAGCCGGATTATCTTTCAATTTAAATCTGTGAAGATAAGAGAGTGTGGCTCCATGGCCCGTTAGAATTTGGGTTGACTCGAATGTTGGCGTGTTTGATTTTCTGAAGTTTTTGCACTCTTCTAGTGTCTTTAAAAAGTATTTGGTTCCAGAACCAGTGGTGCTGCTTTGGTATCGTTCTTCCCATTCTGTTAAAGTCAGACTTCTTAATTCTCTTTTGGCGTAACTAAGTGGAAATTCAGTGTAAAGCTTTGCGGTTTTTACGTGTAGAGCTGCGCTTTTAGCTAGTTCATCAGCTCTTTCATTTCCCGCAAGGCCATTATGGCCTCGAATCCACATAAATTTGTAATCGATGCCTTTGGACTTTAAGATCCGAGATGAGTTTTGGATGTAGAAAACCATCGGATTGTCGGAAGCCCCGTCTTCAAGTGCTTGAACAGAGCTTCTAGAATCTGACAACAAGTTGACAGTCTTCCAGTTGCTCGTCTTGCTAGAGACCCAGTCTAAGGCTTTCATAATGGCGAAGAGTTCGGCTTGGAATACCGAGCAGTAGTCAGCCATGGGAAGCTTCTTTCTGTGTACTTCTCCGTCATTATTAAACACGGCGAAAGCTGCTCCCACTTTTCCTTCAGTTTTACTTCCATCCGTGTATATATCGATTTCTTCGACGGGGAATTTGACTCTTGCGTACGAGTCTGGGTAACTGGTGATTTCACCTATTTGCTCGCTTGGATGCGGCAGTTCCGTGTACGCTATCCTTTCCTGGTATCTTTGATCATCTGGTCTATTAGTGATGGTGAGATTCTTCTTCGTATTATAGATTTCTCCCAGCTCTTTAACTTTTAAGTCCAGTGGAATCAGTCCAGCTATTGCTTGTACAGATGTAAGGGAAGCCGTGCGGTATGCTTTGCATATTCTTATTCCCATAGATCTCTGTACTCTATTTAGTTTCGCCTGTATATTTTTCCTTTTTGCCGCTTCCGACCACACCCTTAAGACACATTAAGACCCCATGTTGGCTTGGCCATGAATATTAATTTGTTTGCGATTTTTGTCGCTTTTTTCGTTACTGAATCTACGTGTTTACTCCAATTAAGATTCTCATCTAGTACCACTCCAAGGATTTTGCAGTCTGTTACGAAGTTAATTCTTTTTCCCTTCATGAAAAGGCAAGGTGCCTGCGCCTTATTGCGCTTAGTTATGAAGAGGGCGTTAGTTTTTTCCTCTGAAAATATCAATTTGACTTTGTCTCCCCATTCAGTGACCGAGGAGAGCGTTTCATTAGTTATACTCTCCAGAACGTTAACGTCTTTGTGCTTTATGACCAGTAGTACATCATCTGCAAATGCTTGTAAATGAACATTGCAGTGATATTCTTTTTGTAAAAGTTCGTCTAGGACGATATTCCAAAGCACCGGGCCGCAAGCAGATCCCTGTATGCAACCCTTATTGGAGCCTTTCTTTGAGCTGGCTCCTGCGTATTTTATTTCTACCATCCTATCCGAAAGGTAGTCCTTGAACATGTTAAATATGTTCAAGGGGCAGTCAAGTCGCGCTAGTTGCCGGAGGATGTGAGGCCACCAGGCATTGTCGAACGCTCCCTTGATGTCAAGGGATATCACACACACGTGATAACCTTCCCTTGTTGCCGTCTTGATGCAAGTTACTGCGTCAAGCATGGCGTCCTCTGTACTCTTTTGTCGAGTAAAACCATATTGGCGAGGACTCAATTTATTATATTTGTTGAATTTCCATGATATTCTATTAATTAAAAGTTTTTCTAGGACTTTACCTAAGACTGGTAAGAGTCCAATGGGTCTATAAGAAGTGACATTGCCGTAGTCTTCTTTGCCCGGTTTGGGTATAACTTTTATTCTTGCTATTTTCCACAGCAGTGGAAAACAGCCAACTCTAAGGCAAGCGTTATATATGCTGACAAGAATTTCTGGATGGAGCTTGAACGCCATCTGGCAAATGTCTGCAGTGAAGTGATCACGACCCGGTGCTTTTCCGGAATCTAATTCTAAAAGTGTTTTTCTTATTTCTAGTTCGGTAAATAGTACATCATTATTTTTTAGAAGCGCTGCTTCTTTGTTTTGTCTAATCAAAAGTTGCTCGGCTGATTCTTGTGACAATGAGTCATCGGGAAAGAAATGTCTAAGAAGCTCGGTGGCCGACTCCTCCGCTGAGGTTGTTTGTTTATTTTGGAACTTTAGAGTTTCTGGGGGGCGATATTGCGTTGATTTGAGAATTCTTTGCACTGTTGACCACGTGGTTTCTTTCGATTGTGCCGAACAGAAATTTTTCCAGCTCTGGGTTTTGGTTGTCGCAATCAGATTTTTATATTTTTGTCTAATCTCCAGATAGGCTGGTAATGTGACATTTACTCTCCGGCTAGCGGCTGAGTTCACAAGTTTACGTTTAGCTATAGTCACGTCTTTTTTCATTTTAGTCAATTCCGTTGTCCACCATGGACATTTTTTGAGAGGCGCTGTTTTCATAGTGGGTATTGACGATCGACAAGTTTCAGAGATTGCGTCAGTGTAAAGGCTGACTTGTCTGTTTAGGACACTCTGTTCGTTATTGGAGTCGATATCTGTTTGGGATAGACCCTTTTCCTTTAATATCTTTGTTAGGGTTGTGCTGAATTTGTCCCAGTTTGCTTTGCATGTTTTGTACAGAAATGTTGTATCAGCGTTATCTTTAGTGAATAAGTGAGTTTTTAATAACAAATCGAATGTTATTCCATTGTGGTCTGACAGTGCTGCTATTTCTCTATTAACCATCCATTTGTCGACTAGGCCGATCATGTTGGAGGTGCAAACCGTGATGTCTATGACGCTTTTTAATAATTTGCTGCCTCTTATGGTTTCAAAAGTAGGCAGGTTTCCTGTATTAACAATATGTAGTTGTTTTTGCGATATGAAGTCAACGACTTTCTCGCCTCTTTTGTCGGTTCTATCGCTCCCCCACCAAATGCTTTTAGAATTTGCATCGGCACCGATAACGATTTTACATTGGCCTTTGTCTTCCGTTACTGCGTTGAATTTACTCAGGCTGGAGTCAATGTCTTCACTCGGTGAAAAGTAAAGAGAGCCGATTATTAGTGGTTGCGACTCCACCGTTGCTTCAATGAAAATATTGGCGTTATTACTATATTTATCAAGTAAAATGCAGTTTTTAGAAAATTCCTGGTTAAATATTATTATGGCTGCCTTGACCGGGAAATTTAAGCCTCTTTTTTGGAAAATCTTTCCTCCATACGTAGATTTGTTAATTTTACCGGTGCTTCCAACATACGGTTCCTGTACTAAAGCGATGTCAAAATGTTGTTCAACCGCCTCTTTGAGAAACGATACGGTGGCAGATTCGCATCTTTGTAGATTAGCCTGAGCAACTTTAATGATACTAAATGGTTTACTGGCCATAGTCAACCATGTTCTTATACCTATTTATTTGCCTCTGGTGCGCCGGGCACTCTAATGACAGAGCTTTATGGTTCGTTGGAGTATTTGTTTTATACAATTTGTTGACCAAGATGCAGTTATTGCACTTGGTCGTGCTGCCCTTTTCTGTGCATTGGGCTGCGCGGTGTTCTCCACCACACTTCCAACACACTTCTTTATTTTTACAGTGAGCCACGGAATGTCCGTAGCTCATGCATTTCTGACAAGATATTAATGAAATATACTCTGCTACCCCAACTTTAGCGTAGCCGATATTGACTCTGCCCATCTCTACGAGACGGGTCCAAATTTGCGGTTGAACCGCAAGGACAGCACATTTACGGCTGTTATCTTTTTTAAATGGCAGAGTGAAAAGTACTGCTGCTTTACATTCTGCCGTTTGGTATGCAGAGCTGTCAAAGTCATTTTGATTAAAAAGGGCCTCAATGATTTGTTCTTTTGTGAGATCTGCGTCCACACCTTTTAAAATAACTTTAGGCCTAATTTTAGCGCCATTTTGTACAATGAAGGTTAGGTTAGGTTAGGTTAGGTTAGGTTAGGTTAGGTTAGGTTAGGTTAGGTTAGGTTAGGTTAGGTTAGGTTAGGTTAGGTTAGGTTAGGTTAGGTTAGGTTAGGTTAGGTTAGGTTAGGTTAGGTTAGGTTAGGTTAGGTTAGGTTAGGTTAGGTTAGGTTAGGTTAGGTTAGGTTAGGTTAGGTTAGGTTAGGTTAGGTTAGGTTAGGTTAGGTTAGGTTAGGTTAGGTTAGGTTAGGTTTTCTTATGTTTTTTATCTTTTTTTTCTTATTTTTTATCTTTTTTCTTATGTTTCTTATGTTTTTTATCTTTTTTATCTTTTTTCTTATGTTTTTTATCTTTTTTCTTATGTTTCTTGTGTTTTTTATCTTTTTTTATCTTTTTTCTTATGTTTTTTATCTTTTTTCTTATGTTTCTTATGTTTTTTATCTTTTTTATCTTATTTTTTATCTTTTTTATCTTTTTTCTTATGTTTCTTATGTTTTTTATCTTTTTTCTTATGTTTCTTATGTTTTTTATCTTTTTTATCTTTTTTTAATCATTTTTTTCGTCAAAATCGGCCGGCGCGTTACGGAGATGCATTACCGCCATCTGGCGGCGAAAGCCGAAACTAAAAAAAAATAAATTAAATAAATATATTTGAATATGAAATAAAATAGAACAACACGAGAGAAAAAATAATAAAATAAAAGTTTCGCATTTCGGCCGCCAGATGTCGCTTAAATAAATTAAATAAAATTAAATTAAATAGAGTTTCGCCCTTTGGCCGCTAGATGTCACTTATTAAAATTAAATTAAAGTTTCGCGATTTGGCCGCTAGATGTCGCTTAAATAAATTAAATAAAATTAAATTAAATATAGTTTCGCTCTTTGGCCGCTAGATGTCACTTATTAAAATTAAATTAAAGTTTCGCGATTTGGCCGCTAGATGTCACTTATTAAAATTAAATTAAAGTTTCGCGATTTGGCCGCTAGATGTCACTTATTAAAATTAAATTAAAGTTTCGCGATTTGGCCGCTAGATGTCACTCGATAAATTAAAATTAAATGAAATAAAATATAGTTTCGCACTTTGGCCGCTAGATGTCACTTAATAAAATTAAATAAAATAATTAAGGTTAGGTTAGGTTAGGTTAGGTTAGGTTAGGTTAGGTTAGGTTAGGTTAGGTTAGGTTAGGTTAGGTTAGGTTAGGTTAGGTTAGGTTAGGTTAGGTTAGGTTAGGTTAGGTTAGGTTAGGTTAGGTTAGGTTAGGTTAGGTTAGGTTTTTTTTTTTTTTTTTTTTAAAGGTTTTTTATTAATTCTTTCATTTTTCATCACCCTGCTTACATATACAAGGTTTTGATACAAAATACAGAGTTTATTACTTATTACTAAACAATTTATTACTTATGTTAATGTTTAAAGAAAAAATATAAATTTTTGAGTGCAGTTCCACCTCTTATGTTTTATCTCTTTTTTGTTATATTAGCTTTTTTTTTAATTATACTCTATTGTAGAGTTTTTATTAGCTCAATGCCAATGAAGATATATATATATATATATTATTTTTATGCAAAGTTCTATTTGCAATACGATAAGAATATAATTAATTCATGTTATACACAAAGAGTTAATAAGTATAATAAGGTTTCATGATTTCAAAAATCAGTTTTGTACATACTTGTATCAGAATAAGTTATAGTATAAATGGCATATAAATAGAAATGATTTCATTTTGTAGTTTTTCTAAGTATTTCTAAACAGTTTGCTAAATTTACTTTTAAAAATTAGGCATATATTATATTTACAATTTTTAAAAGTGGTTTGACGAATTAATGTCTGTTTAGATTTTAATTGAATTAAACACAATTAAACATATATCTTTCCATAAGCTATTATTGAATTGGTCGGTAAAAAAAAAAGAAATTTAAAAAAAAAAATTTAAAAAAAAAGAAATAAGAATAGTTTATTTCAATCATATCACTTTTTTAATTTTATGTGTTGTTTGAGTCCAATTCATTGATTTTTTTGATTTTCGTGGCTATATTTTTCAAAAAGTTTACATATTCTGGTCTTGCTTCTTTGCATTTGAATATGTCCTCTGGTTGATTAAAATCAATATTTCTCATGTTACACTGGAATTTTTGTTTCATTCTTTCCGCTTCAAAGATGCTGCAGTCGAAAATAAGATGTTTGATGTCTTGTATTGAGGTGTTGTCGCAAGGACAAAGATTTGTATTTATTTTCTTAAATCTACATAAATACTCTCTGAAAGCTCCATGGCCTGTTAACATTTGAGTAAGCTCATAGGATCTTTTGGTTTCGTTTAAAATACTCATGCAGTCTTCTACATTTTTAAAAAATATTTTTGTTATTTTTCCTTTATTTGAGTTTGTATATTTCTTATTCCATTCTATAATTGAAGTCTGTTTTATCAGGTTTTTGACAAAAGACACCGGTATCTCCTCATACGTTGGTTTAGTTTTCATTTTTGTTGCCTTTTTTGCAAGACCATCAACTATCTCATTTTGAACGTGACCTGCATGAGCCTTTATCCAGGTTAAGTGTATTTTATTTCCAGCATTGTTATTCAGCTTTCCAGCATGTTTTATCATATTAACAATTTTATCAACTGACCTTATGTCATTGACGGCTTGTATGCTTGAATAACTGTCGCTGTATATTAAAATTCGTTTGTTAATTAGACGTTTTGAGGTCCAATCTAGCGCTTCTTTAATTGCGAATAGTTCGCTTTGGTAAACTGTGCATTCATTGGCCAGTTTCAATAGTTTTTTGTAGATTTCTGTATTATCTATGTACACCACAAAGGCTGCTCCTACCCGACCTTCAAGCTTGCTCCCATCGGTATATATTTGAACATCATTTTTGTCATTTTGCAGGTAGTTTTGGTCGAAGATTACATCAATGCTGTTCATTGCCGCTGGATGGTCAAGTTTACATACATTAAGTGAGGTTTGGATAGTCCTATCCGGTGGTATTTCATCAGTTATTCCATATCTTTTGGTAATGTAGATTTTCTTTCTCTCCGAGATTAAAATTTCCATGGGTATTGTACCAGCCAGAATAAGTGCTGCATTTGTAGAGATTGTACGGTAACCCTTAATAATTTTTATAGCAATGAATCTTTGTAGACTTTCAAATTTATGAATATTTTTCTTTTTGAGAGCGCAATTCCCCCATACGCTTGCCCCATATGTAAATATAGGGGTTAATATGTAGTCATATAAGATTTTTACTATCTCACTTTTGAGTCCCCATGTAGCTTTTGCTGCTCGAGCGATTTGTTTATAGATTCCAAATATTCTGTTTTTAATATAGTCAACGTGAGCATTCCATAGAAGATTGTCGTCTATAATTAAGCCCAAAATCCTACAGTTATTTACTTTGTTGATAGTTATGCTATCCATTTTTAATATAGGAAGACTTATAATTTTTTTTCGAGTAACAATCATATAATTTGATTTTTCTGGTGCAAAAGACAGTTTAGCTACTTGACCCCAAGTATAAACTTCGTGGAGGATTTTATTTGCTTTTTCTTCAACTTTTTTTATTTCGTTATCTGATACTGCCAGTAAGACGTCATCGGCAAATGCATGGTAGTAAACTCCATGTTTTTCCAAAAGGTCAAGTAGTTCGTTTATAATGATATTCCAGAGAGTTGGGCCCAGAACGGATCCCTGAATACAACCTTTGGTATTGTTTTTGGTTTTTGTTATGCCAAAATGTTCAACAACTGTATATCTATCCATTAAGTAATTTTGTATTGTGGAATAAATATTTTTCGGGGTATCATTTTTCCTTAAGTTTTGTAGAATGCCAGGCCACCATGCATGATCGAAAGCTCCTCGTATGTCAAGAGAAATGACAAGAATAATGTTTTTTTTGTCTCTTTCGGCTATTATATAGTCTGTGGCGTCTTTTAATGCGTCTTCTGCGCTTCTTTGGGCCATGAATCCGTACTGTTTTGAGGATATCTTTTTTGATCTGAGTAGGTGCCAATTTAACCTTATACATATTATCTTTTCGAATATCTTTCCTAATACTGGCAAAAGTCCTATTGGACGAAAAGATTTCACTTCGTCGTAATCATCTTTTCCTGGTTTTGGCAAGATAATTGCTTTTGCAATCTTCCAAGTCTTAGGAAAGAATCCAATTTCTAAACATTTGTTGTATAGTGATGAAAAAATTTCTAGGTTGTCACGTATTATTTCGAAGCAAATATCAC